>NW_019266740.1:1241458-1262858 GCF_002742605.1 Olea europaea var. sylvestris
CTGTTCAGTAGATCTCATGAAAATTGAACATTTGCTATATATATATATATATTTGAGGGAAAGAGAGAATGGTGTACAATTCAATTTATTTTTAATGGATTCATTAAGGCTATATTCATAAAATGAGTGTGGCGTATTCATCAAAACACTTTTTAAATTAATAGTAAAGTAATGGAACAAATAAATTTGTGATGGTAATATATTTACTCTTTAACTTATCCGGTTATCTATAATTAAAGTATCAACTTTAAATCTTAAATCAATTCCAATTATATTCAATTTTATTGACATTCCAAAAATCAATTGAGAAATAAAATTAAAGGTAATTTCAAGTTTATTTTAATATTTTTCTATACAAAACTAAATGCTAAAATAAAACAATAAATTATTCTTGTTTACTAAATGCTAAAATACAAAACTAATTCTTGTATTAGTGGATTTAACTCTTCAGTACAGGAAAAATTAATTATCTTAAAAGTAGAACATTTTCAAACCAAAATAAAGAGCCAATCCTTTTCAAAATAAATCAATCAATAAAAGTTAAAATAATAGAGCCATCCACATTACAACAAGCTTTCAAGACTCATATTTAGACTGCCTTATTAGGTGTTTGCTTGACTTTCCTTGAATTAAAACAAGTTATTTTTTATACTCATTTTCATTTACACGTTCACACACTAAAATATTTTGTACGTGTCCCGAAAATTTCTCAATTGACCACATAATCTTAAAAAAAATCACTATATATAGAGTTTTGCTATACGAACATAGATGATGACATAGGGGATGATCGAACACACACATATGAAAGGTCGGTATTTTTTTAATTCACGTGGGACCCACACGCAATCTGAAGGTCGATCAGTCGGCATGTCAATGTTTTCGAGCAAACCAGCTTTATTCCTATATAAAATATCATATTCCCCCAATCTCTTTTTGTAATTGTCATCAAACAAGAACTAGACTAGATAAGTATCAAAATAATTCTATCTAATCTATGTCCGTGTTTTGATGCAATTGGTATCTGGATTAAATTAATCCGATAGCATATCCTCCTATATATATCTATATAAATCAATACAATATTATGGGTGTTTATGTCATATTATTAGTTAAACTGAGCTATATAAATTTTTTTACAAATCAATAAGAGCTAATGATTTCACTTATGAGAGAAAAATAACTTAAAATTAAAAAAAATCACTCATAAGAAAAAATCAATTACAAGTAAAAAAAAAATTCATTTATAAGTGAAAAAATCAATTCTAAATGAAAAACTCCTGTACAAGTAAACAAAATTATTTATAAATAAGAAATTGTATAGCGAAAAAATTTACTAATAAGTAAAAAAATTCGTACAAAGTTTGTGTTTAAGTAAGAAAATTACTTATGGGTAAAATTGTCTTATAAGTTACAAAAATACTTCTATAAGTAGAAAATCACTTGTAACTTAAAAAAATAAAATTATAACAAATATATTTACAAATAAGTAATAAATCACTAATACGACAAAAAATATTACATAAGCGATAAGTAAAAAATACTACATATAACTAAAAATTCAATTACAATTAAAGATTTACTCGTAAATAAAAATCATTTCTAAAGTTTATAAAATAAGAATTCACTTTTATACAAAAAAAAAAAAAATGCTTCTCAGTGAAAAATACAACTAATAATTAGAAAGTCCATTTACAAATTAAAAAAAGGGATTTATACATTTTTTTTAAAAAAAATCATTTATATATGAAAAATAACTACGAAGATCACTTATAACTATAAAATTTACATATGGGTAAAAAGATTAAACCTAAGTAGAAATTAAATTATAAGTTAAAAAATTTACTTATAGTTAAAATTTTATTTATAAGTCAAGAATTTAATCTTAAGGAAAAATTTCATTTTGAAGTTAAAAAAAAAATTCACTTATATGTAAAAAATTTACTTTTCAAGCTTAAAAATTGATAAATATCTATGTCAAAGTCAACAATTAATTTTAATAATATATTTTATGAAACTTTTCAATCAAATATTTCCATAAATTATTTATTTATTTTTTGATTGTACCAAAAGCCAATTCGAAGAATCTTCCCTAATATATCTCAATATGATGCCCTAATCCTATTCCACCTACTTCCATCCTTCCTAATTCTGTTCACCCTAATCCAATATGGTGCACTTATTGGGTAATTCTACTGTTGGGCCGTCTATCAAATGGATCGAGTCGAAACCTGGCAGATTCGGCATGATTATGACCCAAGATTTGACCCGAACTGGGCCTGCAAAGGACTTGATACAAATTTTTTTTCTTCTGCAAATCCTAACAAAGATAATTGATTGACAGATTTGAGTTGAAAAAAGAAAAAGAGTTATTCAAGCCAAAAAAATAAAAAATATATAATAATAAAATCCTGTTATTTTGCTAGGAAGAGGGAGAGAAATAGAAAAAATTCAATCAAATATGAACATTAACCCAACAATTATTGGGATGTAACATATTTATCAGGTCCAAGAATGTAACGCTTGCAGAGATTAAACAATATTATGAATAAAATGTTATATCTTTATATTCTTAGGTTTAATATTTTGCTGTGATTTAAAAAATCATTTTTGTTGTGCTAAAGAGACCTTTTGGAACAGTCGACTAAGTATTTGACAAATTTTTGGTTCAAAATTGCTGAAAATTTATCATTTTAGAGTTTGGTCTACAAAAAATTATTTATCATTGTCGGTATATAATTACTTTAATGGATATTGATTATATAATATTGTACTTTATTATTATTACTATCATCAATAGTATTTGATAATAAAATAAGGTTGATAAATATTCAAAAATAAAGAAAAAAATAGATTTTTAGCAATTTGGTATCTCAATTTATTTTTTGAATATCAATAAAACTAGTTTTAAAAGGAATTAATTTACGGGGTGTCATCAACTAAGGTTTTGATGGATTTCAAAAGATTATAAATTCTAATAAATTTCGTGAATTTGAATGGATTCCCATAAATTCCATAAGAATCCCATTAAATATTGTGAAATTTCAAAAGATTTGGTTAATATGTATTTTTAAGTTTGAAATCTATCCAAATCTTATGAAATCTTTATATATCCACTAATTATTGATGATACTTAAATTTTAAAAGATTTCAATGAATTTCATTAAAATGTTAATTTGGGACATCAAAATTTTAATGGATTTTATTAAAATCTCAATTGAGGATACCTAAATTTAAAGAAATTTTTAAAATTCATCACAATCTCTATTAAGGACACCCTCCTTAATTAATTTGGATTAACATTGACTTTTTACTTATAGATCATTGGAGAAGCAAAAAAGTATCTTTTGCTATTTCTCATAATCTGCTGTCAAATAGTAACAATTCTTCCAAAAACAATTTTTTTTTTTTTAATTTATCAAACGTCTAAAACAAGTTTAATCATAATTTAAACTCTAAAATCAATCTCAAACTAACCTTTTACCAGTTCAATATAAGATTACTCACTGTGAGCATGGTTACTTCCATAGTAAATGAAATGGTTTACAATGTGTAAAGATTATGAAGAAGATTCTCTGAAGTTTGCCACAAAAGTTTGATTTCATAGCTGTCACTGTTGAATAATTTAATGACTTACCATCATCTTTGATAGATAAAATTTATTTGCATCTTTAAATTATCTTGAATATCATCCTCCGTCCCTTCACCAATAACTTATTATACAGGTGTTTGGTAGGAATTTTGAAAATTGATTTTTTGATCGTTAGAAATAAAGGTAGGTTCTATCAGTTGGGGGGGGGGGTTCTTGGACCCTTACAAGTTTGGGGCACAACCCGCGGTTTACCTGGTCTACGTGAAGAGGGGTTAAATCGTAGACCTCGGATTAGTCGCTGTAAGGTGAACACCTGGGTATAAAAAAAAAAAAGAATTAATTATTTTGATGATAAATTAAAAGTTACTTGCAAATAAATAACTTAATAACTTTCATCTTAGATCGATAAAAATTATTTAATCTATAATTTATTTAAATATTTTAAGTTTACTAAAACACACAAACTGAAATTGAGTTCGTACAAATTGGTTAAAAAGCGTCGGTTAACCCACGTAATGAGTATATTAAGGCCCCGTTTGGTAGCCATTTTTTTTAAAATATATTTTTCTTTATTTTCTTTTCGATTACACATTCTTTATTAAAATAATATTACACGTAAATAAAAAACTTTTCCTTATTTTTCAACCACACATTTCACATCAATTTACTATTCTAAAATGCTTTTTTACATAAAAATGTCTATCAAACATCCCCTAAGACTCTATTTCTAAAGAGTATATTTTGCAGTTTAGATAGTAAAATTTTAAAATACTCCAACAGAATCCTTATTTTTAACAATTAATTTTATTACTCCTAAAAAAATATTAATTATTTTTCGTATATTCTATTTTCGCTAATTTTTTTCCATTGAAAATTGAAATACTTTCAATGCATTTAATTATATAGAATGGGTTTGACATTCGAAACTCATTTTCAATTTTAAAATGTTAATTTGAAAATTTTTTTTTGAGGACATAATTTTAAGAGTGGACACTTTAAAATAAATAACTTATTATAATATTTAAAGAGCCTCTTGAAAATACTCTTTATTATTATTATTATTATTATTATTATTATTATTATTACTACTACTACTACTACTGTGGCTGCTGCTGCTGCTACTACTTTTTATCTACATTTTTTTGTTCCATTTGCAATTTGTATATGAAATTGTTTCATTAGAAAGAAAAAAGAAATAGAAATCTCAAACCTATTAATTTCTTGAAAATAATCCTTTTGTTATGTAAAAGTATTTGATAATTAGAAAAGGGCCTCCCCTTCAAATCCATTCGTTCACAAGGACGTGTTCATCCAATCGAAGTCTTTTCAATTTAGGACGTATCTGGTAAAATGATTAGAACTGGACAAATGATAATGAAAAAGAAAAGGTGACATGTCGTGTTTAATTTTCTGTGTAACGTACTAAACTCATGTCACTAGGGTTCTTAATAGTGCTCACGAAAATGACCTAATCTTAGTCGACGATTTATTTTTGTAATTTGTCGGGAAATATTTTACAGCATATTACATAAAAATCTATCTGTCGAGCCATCTTTGTAAATTTGTAACATGTACCATGTTTAGCTATTCAGGGATGGACATGGTCTAATTCGATTATGTTCTAAAGAGAATCGAGTTTGGTTCGTTTTCATACTGTAATTAAATTTTTTAACATTTACAATAACACCACATTAATCCAATTAATGACATTCAGTTTTAACTCATAGAACAATACTATAATAAAATTTACAAAATAACATAGTTCAATTTAAAAATATACAAATAACAAATTTTCTAATAAGATCCATTTGTTAGTTTATACAAATTTCCTTGATTAAAATGGAGAATATACAATGAATAGAGCAAAAAAGGGGGAAAAAGGGTAAGATGAAGAAAGACACAGTTGCTCAACTTCGATTATTTGAAAAACGACAACATGATTGAGATAAACTTAAGTCACTCAATTTTGATTCTTTAAATTTTGAATTACAAAGTTGGGGTTGGGCTGAAAATAGAAAAATAATATTTTTGGTTCAATTAATTAGTTGGTAAATGAAATAGGAAAATGATATTTTTGAACTCAATTAATTAGTTGGCAAATGAAACATGAAAAAAATTAAAATAATTTTGCTTGTTTAATATTAAAAAATTGGGAAAATTCAGTTCTTAATCGAATCTTCGATTCTTGATCTAGAGATTGGATTCAAGAGTTTTGTGCAGTCCTAATTATATTTCCCAAGGTTAAATTATTACAACAACAATAGTAAGTTGTGGGAACCTTGAATAATTTTAATTCCACAATCTAAAATTTAAACGACTAATTAATATTACACCAAATATCGTATAATATTTCAATAAAAAAACATACATAATGTGGTGTAATAAGAATTGTAATAGAAACTATTTACTCCTCTTTTATAATTATACATAATTAGATGTTAAATTGTAGAACTCAATTGTTGCTGCTACATAAAGTTCGTATACGGATCGAGGTTAGAGAAATAGGAAGCCCAAAGCTCTAATTTTTCTCATAAACAGAGAGATTGAGAATAGAGAAAATAGAATGCACGATTTTTCTCTTATAAACTTCTTCCATTATACTGAATTATTGTAGCGGCAGAAAATGATATAGTTTCACACCGAGGTGAATATTTGTAAGTCTTGTGTTCCTGGGTGTCTATTTTCTATCGACGAATTCATTGCTCTATGGTATCTAATTCTGAACACTAGATATGTTTAGCCACGATGAAATATCAAAATGTCAATATTAAAGTCTAAGAACTATGAATAGTCTCTCGGATTTAAAAGTTTTCTACTACGAAATTATGTAATTCATCAATTTGTTTCCTCTTGAATTAGACTATATTGTATTCAATAAATTCAACTCCAATAGCCACTAAAATATTGTTTAAAGTGCATGCAATCTTGTCAAAATGTGTCCATATTTTTCACTAAATTCCAAGAATTATATACAATTTAAGAAAAATTATTTTCTCACAAAATGATGGGCACAAGTGTTTGTGATGAACTGTGTCGTGCTATGAATGGTTATGTGTTTTGTGACAGAATTTTTGTGTGGCGAAGTTTGGTCTGCTAAATGGGATGTCCTTATAAGTCTAAGGCATTTCCAATAATGAACACATGGGATTGTCCCAAGAGGAAAAATCATTTCCCCAACCCTTTAGCCTTGTTTGGATTTATGACAAAGGAGGGAAGGGAAGAGAAATTGGGATTGTTTAATTTTTATATGTGGATAAGTAGAAGGGATAGACGAAATGTCCGTGACATGAAATGTTAAAATGGATATCTGGTGATACTCGAATGGATAAGATAAGAGATGTAAATGAAATTGACGGAGGACAAATTTAAGGAAAGTTAATTTAAGATTCGTTTGGCATATGACTTTTGAGAAGTCAAAATGAGTTTTTGAAATTTAAAAGCTGATTTTGGATAAGTTTGATTGGTTTTATAAAAAATTTCTCTTCTAATTAGAAGAATTGTTACAGTAATCTTATCCAATATTGTTTCTTCTAAAAGAGAGTAAAACATGCAAAACATATTAGAAGGGAAAGCAATGGATCAAAATTAATTTGTTAGTGTAACGAATTAAGTAAAAAATATTAAATCTTCCCCAATATATAGCAACGAATTGAACAGAGTAAAAATGTTGATCCGTGTAGCTGATATCTTTGCTTCTCCATCCAAACAGACGCTAAAGGTCTGTTTTACACTGCATAAATATTCCAATTTCAATACATTTTCTTCAGCTCCATGAGAACAGTTCTTGTGGAGATTATGACACTCTCAATTACCAAAACTTGTGCAGTTCATTAACTGATAATCAATGCTTTTTAAGTAATCCTCTCATTACTTGAAAATATAATCAGTCTTCCTCTTGACTGCTATTCTCCATACACTTCAAGAAGAAAAAAAGTTAGCTTCTTTTCACATTCCAACCCAACATTTTGTCTCTGAACCGAGGAAAAAGGGCTCGACAAATTGTTATCTAATAGCACCTGCACGAGTAGAAATTTTCGATTTTGAGTTGGGAATTTCATGGAAATGAAGGCTGTTATTATTTGCACTCTACTTCTGTTTCCCCTCCTTTTCACTCCATGCATTTGCAGAGGTTCGTATTTTGAACTCAGAAAATTTCATTCTCTGTTATGTATGATGAACTTATAGGAAAATGGTGATTTTGCAGGGAAATTGGATGCGAAAACCATGGATTCAGAGATTAATTTTATTGATTATAGAGGTCCAGAGACTCATACCCATAACCCGCCACCAAATAAGTCTCGTAATCACCCTAAAATTCAACGTCAAAGTACAGTGGCTGGTGGAAAATCCAAAGGTCAGATTTATAAAGCCAAGAAAACTGTAAGATCTTCTTCACCCAGTTCATTTAGTTGTTACATTTATTGGAATGGTTATTACTGTTAAAAGTTTAAACTATTAGAGATAAATTATCTTGAGGCTGTCTCTTCATGCTAATAGTTTTAGCTTCATATTAAGGTCAAGATCGATGTTATCACTAGTATCAATACCGATACCATCAGTTTCCTTACCTTCGGGCTTGTTATCAGGAACTTGTTTAGAAATATGCTAATAAAATGAACACAGGCTTGACGGAATCCCCGTGATGAGGTATTTATCTAAAATCCTCGAAACGAAAAAGGTGTTTGCATTATATAGAAATTGCAAAGGGCAGACTAGATCCATTTTTCTCTTTTTTAAGGTTTTGTGAAACTTGAATGAACAACTCAATCTAAAATTTTACAATGTTAAGGGGAGAAGAATTTATTTCATTGTATATTGAGCAATGGTGTTATTTTGTTTTGATCTCTCATTAATCTATGGTTGTGCCTTTTCAGGGAAAGAAAATTAATGGATGAATGATGATTAAGCTTTGAGTGTACAATTTTGGATGAAGTCCCCTTCTTAATTTATGATATATTGCAATGTTACATTGAAACATATAGGAGAGTTACTACTCCCTGAATAGTTCTCATTTGCATTATGTTAGTAAAATTGTCGGGTTGTTTTGCAGTTGTAATTATTATTTAATCAGTAGTAAATTATTATTGAAACATATAGGAGAGGTATTACTCCCTAAATTAATATTTGCTTGCCATTGTCTCTATATACTATATCGAGTATTCTAGAAGATCAAATCCCTTGATTATTATTTCAGATCCTGTAGGTACTTTAGACTCATTTAACAAAACTTTTACTTCTTGTAGAAGAGTTTTTCTAGAAAATTACTTTACGTTAACTTCCTCTGAAAGTGTTTCTAGCCAAACAAAGCATTTTCAGAAATCATCAAAATATGTTAAAAACAGCTTATTAGTCTCGTAAACAACTTTTGACTTTTCAAAGGCTCCGTCAAACGAAAACAAACCATCACCGTCGACTGAGTGAGATAATTAGAGATGTATTTACGATGTTTCTCATGCCATCCAATTAAAGACGTTACATGCGATTACATAATCCTATGCAACACAAATCCAGGGCAAACACTTTACTAATCTCCATCAGCAACAAGGGAAACCATGCTTAAGAAATTTATCTAGCAAATTGTGTTCCTATCAATAAATCGTGAATTTTTACCCATAAGGCATGCATTGAATATCGCTTGTGCTATATATTCGGATTAAAGGGCTAAGCGCTAAGCTTGACTAGCTCCTTAAAACTGGCGTTAGGTATTCCCTTGGGGCTAACTAACCCGAAACCTCATCACCAAATTGCCAAGAAAAGGAATTCTAGAAAAAAAATGATTGTGATGCACCAATGCTCATGCATACTTGTGACTAAATCAGCTGGAAGGCCATCACAAGCTTGGAGTTATGGTCTGCTGTTCAGGTCACGGGGCAACAAAGAAACAAAATTCGACCTTTATAATATGCAAAACAATAACATATACAGGCCCGTCCCCAAGATGGTCATGGAGAAATGTAGCAGGCTCTGGGTTGGCCCACCCATCAAAAAACTCGGGCAAATAAGCAGAGAATTTCAGACCTTGCTGCAACCAGTTTGACCTGATTGACACCTCTAGTCTGCTGTCAATCAAGCAATTACTAACTCAGAACTTCATTCCAACGGCAAATTTAATGCTAAACCAACTGGTCAGGTGATGACTCTTTGAACAACTTCTATCACGGTAAACCAAAACTTCAAAACGAAAAAGTACCTATAACAAGACATGACAACTCAGCTTACCAAAGCCACAAAACGATATAGTTGCTAGTCAAACAACATAGCTTTGACACAATATCAGATAACATAACAAAACAAACAGCATTCATTCATCCGATCTGCTAGCAAAACAACAGGATTTCTAAATTATCGAGTTAAGTTGTATGAAACATAATGGGAGAATGAGTCCTAAAACATTGTAACAATCTCTACGAAGTTTCCAACATCGGAAATGTCAACACTGCAGCTCAACATGGAAAGGAAACAACCCATTCTATCCCTTTCTAACAAAAATCTATTCTCCTGGTGCTGAAACGCCTTGCTTCAGCCTTTCCTTCTTCATTTTCTTCTTGGAGATTGGCTTCTTCTTCTTCAGAGGAACGGTTTTCTGGGCATACAGGTAGAGTACATAATTTCCAACAAGGAATAACAAGAGCGGGCCGCCAACTAGAAGTAAGACGATCAATCCCGGGTTAAACCCTTTGGCTTCGACATCCTAGGCCACATATTTCCATCGTCGATCAGGTGATCAATTAAAAGTGGCATTAAATTAACACAATTTAAGATGGTGTAAAACAAAATAAGACAGAAAGCAAAAAGCAACCATACAAAAACTTGTTATAGTTCACATGACAAAAAACACATCTATTATAAAAATAGCATTTCACTGGCATCCTCAAATTTTTTGGGTCCTTGCTATTAATCCATGGGACCATGGCAACAGAACTACTACCCTGTTTAACGTGTTCTCACAATGTTTGCATAACTTAAGGATGGTCTGAGATTCACACTCACTATGTGCCTTGGTCAACTTACAGATTTCTAAATGCAAAATGTAAAATAACAAATCCAACAACAGGGCATAAACTCGTTTCAGGCATAACTAGTGTAAACTATTGGGTACTGCTAGGTAGCACAGGAGCATCCAAATTGGAATTACAAGATCTTCAACTTCTTTCAAAATCAGATATATTTTCTCCAAATGCCGACTTCAAGGCCTTAATTCCATGCTGTTGAACATAATAACAAACCTTTTGAATCTTGTAGTAGAAATAGTCCACCCACCCAGCTAACATTAAATTTTGAAAATGTCCCAAACCAAGGCGAATGTATTTGCTTCATAATCAACAGCTTTTATAAAGAAAACTTTCTTCCTTTATTATGTTCAGTGAAAAAATCACATCAAATAGATATACAAACCAAAAGAACTCGTTAAATTGTGCATATCTCATAGTTTTTAAGACTGTCAAATTTGAACTGAAAATCGAATAAAGAACCCAAGGGAAAACCAATGCATTTGTCCAATTTCTGAAAAAAATCGTTCCATCCGATAAGGAGAAGAGATTTTTAATCTTGTCCCTTTTCTTATCAATGCCATGGGCCATGGGCCATGGGCATGCCAAAACTGTAGAAACATTAAAACCTTTGATCATATTATCTGCTTTTTCCATAATTCCAATAAACAAAATAAATTTTTTTCTCCAAATCCTCATAGAACAAACTTACAATTCGTAAATACTACATTTCAGCGTATTTCTCATTAACTAATTTTTTTCCCTTATCAAATTCAAATGCATGTTACGCATCCAGCATTGATCTAGCATCGCGCCAGTAGAAAAAAAAATAAATATGCATATCATAATTCACAAATAAAAAGTTCAAACAAATCAGGAAAACGTAAAACAAGACAGATCATTCTCGTGCGAGCAAGTAAATGTACAGCATCATTTTTACCCAAAAAAACCTAGATCATAACATAAAAAATATCTAAAGCCAATTCCAAACAGAACAAATCTCATAAATCCAAAAAAAATCCAAAATCTAATTAGAGATCTCCGTAAAAGTAATCAAATGTACAGCATCATTTTTACCCAAAAAAAACCTAGATCATAACATAAAAAATATCTAGAGCCAATTCCAAACAAAACAGATCTCATAAATCCAAAAAAGTAAAAAACAAAAATCCAAAATCTATTTAGAGATCTCCGTAAAGAAGAACGTACCATTCGTTAAAATTCCGGAGGAACGTAAACTTTGCCTGATTCGTAATCCCTAGTTTTTTTGTTGAGGTCTATATGGAAAGTAAATGAGGTCGGCGTGAAATAAGAACTCCCGTGGCGTAACAGTCAGGTGAACAATTTACATAGGCCCTTTATTTTTTCACTGTTATTTAATTTGACCCAAGTTTTACAGTTTATTATTATTATTATTTTTATACCACACTTTGAATATACGATTTATTTTTATTATTTTTCCAATAGTAGAGAAATTGAAATGTTAGAATTTTTAGTATCTTTTTGTCAAAACAAGGATAATTGGATCTGAATAATATGAAATCATGTTGTACTTTTGTTGCACCAAGGTAACATGGCTCGAGTTTTTAATTGAGAATGTGCAAAGTTTTAGAAAATTGTTAATTTAAATTATAGTTTTTAAGTTCTGCAATCTCCATTCATTATTCATCAATTTCTATACTTTGGTGGTTTTACAATTTTGTAAAAAGCCTACATTTTCTTACATATAGAGGCTTGGATTTGGTCATTATAGTCCTCTTTATCTACATTTTTTCTTTTGAAAATATCTTCAAAATAAATAATCGAATATCAAATGGCATCCCAATAAATAAAATCATTATTAAGATTTCCTATGACATCAATCTTATTAATTAGTGATTAGGTGCCTGACAAATGGTGGGTGGAGGGGTGAAAACACCGGCTCAAACATTGTAAGACCCCGTTTGGTAGGGATTTTTTGCTCCAAAAAATTGATTTTTTGACTGTTATTTTACTATTCAAGCAGTAATTTTTGACTTCTTCTCTCACATGTGGACCCTACTTTTCTTCTAACGGTCAAAAAATCAATTCTCAAAATTCCTACCAAACGGACCCTAAGTCACATTCAAATTCCAACCTGTTGACATTTACTCATAAATTGATCAAGGCCCAAATAATAAATGGTTAATAAAACATAAAATTAATCTAGAAAATTTTGCAGTAGAGGTTACGGACCTTTTGAAAATGTGCAACCAAGTCCTAAACGTTCTGAACTTAACACCTATATCCCAAATCTTTTAATGAATGTGCACAGGAAGGACCTTTAACAGTTTCATTCATAAATAATTCAGTTGACCAAAAGTCAAACATCTAAATTTAATTTGATGACAAAAGAACCTCTCAATATTTTTCACTTAAAATAACTAAAATAAAAAATATAATTATTAATTGATAAACAAAAAAATATAGCATACAACACGCCCATTACCATAAAGATTATAGCATAAAGAGATATGCTAATGAAAATAAACTGAAATTGGCATTTGCCTTTAAAAGTCTTGTTTATCAGTATTCATTTCCTCCATTTTGAGGAATGTCTTTAACCCACATATTTACAAAAAGTATTGTAAATTATGGAGTAACTTAAATACATAATTTCTCCTTCACACTGTCATCCAGGGCAGAACCCTTGCAGATAGGACACATGTTCTTGATTGACAACCATTTCTGAATACAGGCGACGTGAAAATCATGCCCGCATACTTTCAGTCTCCCGACATCATCCATGTTATTGTATTCTTCCTGTTATAAACAAAGATGCGCAAGTGAACAAACTTACTGAACACAGTGGGAGGCATATAAACTTATGCACTCATAACCAAGATGCCACAATTAAGGGTTATATACAATGGTGGTAGGTGGTCAGTGAACTTCATTTTGTTTCAAGTCAGTCACGGGAGAACTTCATTATATTGTGTCATTCGGTCCATGTCCTTTAGTTTAACAAATGGAAAGGAAAGGCTGATGTGGTCATCTTTTAAGTTCAGTGACCATCATGAAACAAATTGAAGTTCAGTGGAGCATAATAAAGTTTAGTGACCAACATAAAACTTTTACTGAAAGTTCAGGACCAGCTAGTATTTTGAACCCAATAATAAATTTCATTGGTCTATTTGCTGGAAGACTATAAATAACGCCCAACTCAAAATTGATGAATATATTGAAGGGATGTGCTCAATAGGATTCTCACCAGACAGATAACGCAAGTTCCTTGTTGGAATTGGTCCGACGAACAATACATCAACTCCATCAAACACTTCGCAATTAAACTATCAGACAAGCCTGTGTTTACATTGCCAATCCTCTCCCCCAGTGCAAGGAGTTCCTGCTTGTCCCAATAGATATTTAGTAAACAAAACAACATTGGAACAAGAAAGGAGAAAATGAAAGCATTACGAGACCTCATAGCTCATATTGTCAATGTCAAGTCTCATGTCTCTATGTTGATCGAACAGACTTCTGGATCCATAAAATACAGAGGGGTCCACAACCATCTGGAATACAGACGTACACAGTACATTTAGTAATTATCAGAGAACTGAGAGTACAGGGACCTAAATTTATATAAAGACCACGAATTTTGGTATTGCACAAATATGCTCATGTGGAAGCATTAATAAATGGTCACGTCGTACTTGACATTGTGTGGTTCACAACCTTCAGATATAAGCACAAATGCACCATTAATAAAGATGCACTCACATGAATCATCCATTAAACCAAAGACATGATTTATTCTACGCTCACAATGAATCTCCATGAACTCCTTTCATCTTCTCCCTTTTCTAATCTTTTACCTCTCCTTTCACATTATTTATTTTCTTATGCAGGATGAGTTGGCATGTGAAAATGAGAAAAGAAGGTAAATCTTAATATAACACATTCCATTAAAGAGGGCAAGTCCTTAAAAATTCAAGGAATGAGTAGCCAACCTGAAACTGGCCTGGATCACTATTGACTAGAAAATGAAACACTTACCCATGACAAGCAAAGAAATGAATCAATAATAATGCAATTTCAATAAAATGCTGATAGACCTGCAGCTTAAGGGAAATAAATGGAGAAGAGGAGAGAAATATAAGACGAGAAGATGAGGAAGAAGGCTGCATATGTAGGCTGTGATGGAAGGCCACAGGGAAGAGAAAACAATGAAGAACAGGGAGAGAATAAGATAAGACAAACGGAAGAGAAGAAGAAAAGGATAATTATATGAAGTAAAAAGAAAGTTTTGAAGTTTAATCCTGTCAATATTACTTTTGCTGGTAATCAGTGAAATATGTTCAACTATCAATAGTAGATCAACTTTCTTCCAATTCCATGAAACCCCTCTCTCAAGTATATAAGAGCCACAATGAAGAAGATTTATGTACATACCTCAGGTGTCAGTCGATCCTGGAGACTTGCCTCCCCAGTAAATGATCGATGTCTGTCACTAGACATCAAATTTCTTCCGTTTCTGTCAATGTTGCGAAATCTTATGGCGGGAAACGCTCGTGGATGTCTCATGTGATAACTTTCTGCAACCATTTGCGGACCTTCATCCGACATAGCCACGTGTCCAGGGAGGACGTTGCTTGAACCATCCCTGAAAGTTGAGGCAGACCTTTGGCCGTAACTGCTTCGAACCCCTCTAACAGATTGACCTGAGTTACTGTGTACATTTTGAGGAACAGTGTTTCTGTTTGAGGCAACATCGTTTTGGTACCCCCCAATCTCAAGGGGAGCACCAGGATGACTGTTTACTGCATTTAGAGAGTTAGGCTCATGACTCAAGACACTGGAACCTGCAACTCCAAGATGACAATATCTCAGTAAGACATAGTGTACCGACATGATGAAGTAAACCATAAATGTTACCTGACGCAAAAACCATCCCATGACCAGCAGGTGCTACGAGGTTATGATTCCATTCCGTTGTCGGAGCATTTGAACTCTGTCCCCAGATATTTTGTTGGCTAGATTGATCAGAAGACTGATTAGACAGAGAAGGATACAAAGGATTGCTTGATAAACGTGTCCTGGCCAAATTGGTTTCCAAGTCAACTGAAGGTCTAGTTCTCACATTCCTCGGCATACCTTCAGTGCCAATAGAGAGGCTATTACCTCTATAACAGGGAGGACACTCCCAAGGCATATGATGAGATTCTGTACTCTGCTTCTCCTGCCATGAGTCACTTGGCAAGGAGAGATTGGATGAACTTCCAACATCGTAATATCTGCCTGTAACACTTCTCTCACACACAGGAGGGATTCCAGGGCTTTTTCGCTTAAATGCTACTCTTTCATTGCCCATTCTCTGATCAAAACAGCCAGAATCTACCCCAGGGACTGTCTGTCCACCAAGATTGGATGAAGATGCATGATGAGAATAATTTTCTTGATGCATATGGAAGGTCCCATTAGTAGAGTGATGAATAAATGGATCACGAGATGAAGCAGGAGCCTGTGGTGGATATTGCAGCATTTCAGCATTATAAATAGAGGAAGAGTATGCGTCCGAACTCGGAGCAGGAGTCCACTGAGAAGCAAAATGTCCACCAGGTATTGTCATATTATCCACAGGACGAACAAGAGAACTGGTTTCAGAAACACCAGCCCTCACTGCAAAACAAAACAGAAGAACTCAATAAGGTAAGAGATTTATGCAGACACAGAAAGCTTGTGACGACCAATGTCAAGTACCTTCACAATTGGCCGAGTGCTAGTTACATCAATGTGACCTAACCTCTTCTACTTATTGTACAAATGGATGTCCTTAAATTTCGACCCACACCTTTGTGGTTTCTAATCCATGCACGATGGATAACGGACCTACTAGAAGACCGTACATAATGGCCAAACTCTCAATTGTCATTCCCCCACAAACTCACAGCTGCAATGGATGGTCCTACCCAGAAGAATAACTTACTCAATGCTTTAACTCCCCTAACAAGAATAATGAAATCATTTCCTATATAAATAAGTCACAGGTGTCACTGACATCAATTTGCAGATATTCTAAGATAATTATTTGCAAATGTTAGCTTTGTTATAACAAGTGTAAGCTTTGTTATAACAAGCAGGCAGTTCGTGTCAAGGAAGACGTAATTAACGAAGCAACATCATATTCACTTCTGATAAAAACAATGACAATACAAGGAAGGTAAAGTTAATATTTATACCAATATGCATGTAAGATTGTTCTGCATGATTCCATCCCTGATCATTATCACTCTCAAAAATATGAGATGTGTTAAATGAGTGTCTCTCCATAGCTGTCTAAGTGCAGAACTTTATTTATCTAGCAAACAAGAACCTGCATGTGATCACAAGTTACTCAGTATGCATAATTTGCCACAAAGAAAAAAATTCCATTACTCGGGGAATAATAGAAAGTTAATAGCAAGTAATATACCACCTTTATCACAAAACCTAAAACGTAATCGGATGACTATAATGAATAAATTATGTTATATAAACAAAACTGAAGCCTTTTATGCTATACTATCTTACTTGCCTTTTATGCTATACTATCTTACTTTCTCTTCACATATGGCCAAGTAGTAAAATTACTTAGAAATATGGCAAAAATCAAGAGATGCCATATCCATAGTCTATGAACACACACAAGTTACCAACCCTCCCCGACTAAGACAGATACAAATATTCAGATCCTGTTTTGTGGGGATTAAAATAAGATATTTATTAGATTTTGATAAAAGTTAATAAAATGTATGGTTGAAAAGTTATGGGTCTCATAAAATGTGTGATTAAAATTAATTGTTGACTTTGACTTAGATTAAAATCTGAATTTTAATTTATGTCAAACAGGGGATCAATATGGTAAACCTACCATAAAATATTTAAAGTTCACCTCTTAAAAACTTCAGAGTTCTAATGTTATACACTCATCTTAATCATGCCTAAGTACAGAAATTGCAACCCAGCCCATTTCAACATGTAGGACAATTGCATTGTTCACAAGTATAATCGACAAATACAGTAGACAATATCTTAATATCACATTATAACCACCTTAAATGTCCAAACCTGATTAAGACAGATAACAAGAGTCAGGTGCTCAAGATGGTAAACCTAACACGTAATAGTTTAAAATTCACCTTTTATAAACTTCAAACTTCTCACGGTATAGTATTAATCTCAATATGGCTAAATACTGCTCCCGCCATGTAAGCCAGTGAATATATCCTTTAAATCGATGAATATAGATGTCAAATATTTCAATAATTTCTTTTACTCACCTTAAGCAAACAGTATGGTTTGTGTGGACTCATGTGTATGACACACTCTTCAGCCGTTCTAGGAAAAGGGTAGAGTTATGCGTGCACTCACATATGCCTAAAAAAAAATCTGACTAACCAGACATATAGGTCCAGAAAGATATCAAATGCATGACGCGGGGAACTTTTGTGATAATTAAAATCTTTTATTTCCAGAAGCACCGTAAGCACCCTATAGCAAGCCATGCCTTCTGGATCTTTGCAAATATTCCCACACCTGAGACAACTACACACACTAATCATGTCACTTAATATAGATCCTTGGCGATGATCTGTGACGTAGAAATGGTATAGGGCCACACCAAAAAGTAAGAATGTTTTAGTGAAGATATATCCTTTTAGATAAGCAATGATGGCAACAAGAACCTTCAGGGAAACAGCATTACTACAGAGAAGAAGACTTAAATTCACCCCATCCTCCTGACACACATAGAATGTAGTAAGATTTAGGAGTTATTAGACAGAGCACATACTAGCAAACCTCCTTTAATCTCATTTACAACAGGAAACTACAATCATCGTGGGCCCAGAACTAATAGACTGTTTTGTTTACTTGATGACGTACAGAGACAAGAAGGCTATGCTTTTGAAATCTATGGCATGCTCCGAATTATTCACCGATTGCAAATCAAAAAGATAATTTCAGCAGGATTCTCCTATGACAATGCAAAAAGAAAAAAAAAATGAAAAATTGGCAAAAGATTAGGAAATACTTCAGAAATAAATTGTAGTCCAATAAATTAGTTGGAAAAAGTCAATCCTTGGTAAGGATAATAAAGTGCAAACTATACACAACAACTTCAAGGGTCTTCCATGGCAGCAATTTTTTTTTTTTTTTTTTGACCAAATGATGAAATGATGTCATTTAAAGAGTTGAACAAATCTTCTGACAAAAAATGATAATTAGTTACAAACTTTCACCAGTCTCATATAGCAGTGAGACGTTTGAGCACCCAAGAAAAACAAAATGAACCCTCGAGCTAATAAAGTTGTCATGCAGTGTCTCTGTGAGAAGAAGCTTGTCCACCGATATGGAGGCTTGAATACCCCTAAAATGTCAAGAAGAATGTTCTGAATGCATCAAAACGACAGCATCCGTCTTCACCTCTACTACCATCAAGCCATGAAAAAACATGCCAGCAGAAAGATTAATTGAATGTGAGAACTCCGGTAAACTATGTTGGCCGCTCTCCATCTAACTAATGTACTGATGTTGGTATGCTATATAACAAGTCACATGCCCTAAAAGTTTGGTAACATCCAACAAGCATCAGGAATTAAACTTATTTTTATGATGCAGTTATGTATCCACTACCCTCCATTGATCTTGATTGCTATCTTACTAGAGATATTCTCAGTCATCACTCGAGATCACAACTTATGAACTTTATCATAAGCATCAATAGCTCAAAAAAGTCAGCTAAATAGATGATTAACCAGCACGGAACTCAATATAAGGATCTGTTGCTGACAAGCGGAGAAAGTAGGTATTCATTTCAAGAGGTTCTATCCAGTTTCTGAGTTTCTCTATATATAGATCATCAGAAGCATAGTTGCCACAAGCCAACCACACATTCCCCCACCATACAATCACCATATAAAGATCTCCAATCAGCACATTTATAGCTGAATCCAACTCAACACATCAATTCACTGTTACCCATATGCATTGAGAAAACAGCTATTAACATGATATCTAAAGGCAATAGAAAGGCTTTAAAGACATTAGTGTTCCAAAGACACTTGTCTGGCATCATGATACAAGGAAACAAATTTGCCAGTCCTCTCACACCAAAAAATATCCCCAAACACCAAAATGTATCTGGAATCATTTATCAACAATTAGCATCCATCCTTGGAATTAATTGCAAGAAATTCGCAGTGGAGCCTCTCGTCGTTGGAGCAGAAAAGCAAGAAATTATAATGTTATTAACTGCAGTGGATTTGCAGTGGAACATCACGTCGTTGGAGCAGAAAAGCAAGAAATTATAATGTTATTAACTGCAGTGGATTTGCAGTGGAACATCACGTCGTTGGAGCAGAATGTTTGATGGTCAAATAAATCCCACAAAGCAAGAAATCATAGTGTTCTGCCAAAAATGACAAAATCCAATATCCTATATTTTATTGTCCAGTTCAAAGGCTGAAGCATAAGACACTGCATTATTTGTAGGTCAATCTAATAATTCTTGAAGGGAACACCAGATATCAAATCAAATCAAACCTGTACACCAGTCATCCAGATAGATCAAAAAAGTTCCTGCAATACGATTTTTGATTCAGATTCTTCATATTAGTGAGACTAAATAGCTATCCACTAAATATGTATCCTATATGTGGCTAGGATACTGGTGATTGCCCAAATTCTCCATAGTTAAAGTGTCACTGAGCTACAAAAGACGTTTTTACAACCCAATTCAATATTTTGTCCACATCATCCCACCAGTGTAAGACACGATTTAAGAACAGTGCGAAGAACTTTTTACTATTAATGAGTACTAAACTACAAGCAACAGTTAGAAAACTGATCTAATCCATGGAAATTAGTTGTTGAAAGCAATTATCAGAAAAAGGAGCAAGGGCAAGAGAGAGAAATCTAACCATCGAGATACGTCACCTGCAAGTTATACCCCTCACTCCATAGGCTTCACTAATCATGTTCATTTTAAATGCAAAAGGAGATGAACGAAAATGATATATCGTCACGGTTCCCAAATACAGGATCAAGGAACTTGAAAAGGCCCTATGCTTGGACTAATAACTTGATATATAGATTCTTACATATCAAACGTCAATACCTCCATTAGAACAAGCCACCAGCAACCCTTGCCTGCATGGTTAAAACATCTAAACCTATTTGTTTTGAATTTAAGGAAAAGTACAAGCACAAATAGTGTCTGCACTTAAGACCTAGGAAGAAATCATGAACAAAAACAAAAACTGATCATGGCGTAAGCTGAGCCAATGTGAGGGGAGAGAGAGACAAAAAAGAAAAGACTTTTTTCAAAGATAAAAATGATATTTCATTTTTGGGGTGCATATAAGCATGCCCATGCTCTTCATCTGTTGACTCACTGACAAATTCCCTGAGTTGTCACAACTCCTTTGAGATTCTGAACTGATCTAAGGTGACTCAGTACAGTCAAGATGAGTCCATTAGATTTTTAAAAAACAACGGTAACAGGTAATTTTTTATTTTGGTCTAAAAATGCATAAAATTACCAGGAGCAAACATTGATCAACTAGTTAACTTACCTTATTTTTCAACATTAAGGAGTTTTTGAATGTGGGGGCGAGCGAACACAGTGGTAAAATTGTCTTTTTACCTAATAACAGAAACTCTATTAACGTTTGTAAAAATTTCTAAAGAAAGTTTAACGTTTGTAAATTGCCTTTTACACAATAACAGGGTAAATCCACCTTCAATGACCAATACCGTCACCTTTAACTGCTTAAATAGTGATTCAAATGATCAAGAAACATCAAGAAACTATAGTGAG
>NW_019266740.1:1262938-1301913 GCF_002742605.1 Olea europaea var. sylvestris
TTAATAAGGCATTTTATTGGAGCAAATGCACATACCCATAAACAACACAGATCATTTATAGAAGGGAAAAATATCAACGAATAGCGTAGTGACAGAACATCTCCACCAATATCGGTAAAATATGACGCAGTTCAAATTTAAAAGAATAAAACGGAAAACAACAATTGATTAACCGGTAGAAAATTTTTATAACATTACGATAATCGGATGTAGGCTCGAGAAAAATCAGGCTAACAACCTTCAATCGGAAAAGGAAGAATAAGCAAACCAGAGAGGTTTAATAATAATAATAATAATAATAATAATAATAATAATAATAATAATAATAATAATTAATCAGAAAAATCGCATAATCAGACGAAAATTCATGTAAGAACGGACAATTAGACAGTGGTTTTAGCTAGAATTTTTTTAAAAAGAACTAACCTCCTGTAATCGATGATCGGACGATTTCAGATGAATGATAAATTGAGAAAAGCTTATATATAGAACAGATGGAGATATAGAAAGAGATTACTTGGACGAAACGGTGAAAGTAATTAATAGAGGTTGACTCATGAATCCGCAATGCCTCTGGCTGGCTCTGGTTAGTGGATTATTGCAGGAGATAAATGAGTAAATATATACAAAGTGGAGGATGGGTGTATAATAATTTCAAAGTTGCAAAGTTAGGGCAAATTTTGGTGGATGGGGACCATAGTGGAAATTGGGAAAAATATTGACATCACAATTTTAAATTACATTTAAAGCTCTTAATTTTTATTCATTATAATGCTTTGACAGGGATAAAAATTAACTTTTTTAGTAGATTATGATAGAAAGTTTTGAAATGTGTCCATAGAAAATGTGATTAATATTGATTATTTGACATTAATTTAAATTAAAATCAGATTTTACTTCAAACCAAATAGGCTCTTAAACTCTTAAATTTTTTTTGCCTACTATCTCGTTTATGATAACGATTTTTGAATGATGTAAAATGATTTAGTTGCTCATCATATTTTTAGAGAACAACAAATACGAAGGTGTTCCATCTTTCCAAAGCACACAACTAAATATTTTGACACAAACAATCATCAACGACGAAAGGTGTTAATTAATGGAAGGTTGAAGAAAAAAACTCAATAAAACGGTATTAAAGTAAGCAAACGTTGATGACTTTGTGTATAATGAAAATATCATGCCCTTGTTTGAGTCACATTATTGGAAAGAAAATGTATTTTTGAATAGTATATTGATAGAAAATGTGTGATTAAAAAATAAGAAAATATTTTGAATTTGCGTGTAATATAATTTTATTAAAGATTGTGTAGTTGAAAATATGACAAATTACTGTTAAAAAATGTATTTTTTTTTATTTCAAATAATGTGGCTCAAACAAGGCCTATATAACAAATAAAAATATTGTATAAATATAGTCAACCAACTTTAAGAATAAATTGGGCCTATTTGTCAATTAGTTGGCTGCGCTAATTTTCACCATTTCAATTTTATTCGGGGTAAAATTTAAGAGTAATGTTATTCATAATCGTCGTCTTACGTGGCATCCTATATAAAGGTTGGCGATTTGATGTATTAAAATAGTAATTTTTTTACCTCATATATCAAGTCACTAATCGTTACATGTATGTCGTGTAAAATAACCGCGATAGTAAAATACTGTAAATAACATTATTCAAAATTTAAGCCAGATGGCACATAGAATTTGAGATATCTTAAGAACTAGGGACGGAATGAGAGGATTATAATTTTTATTTTTTATTTTTATACTGGACTAGTATGTTGAAGAAAAAACAAAAATCGTTGAAACATTCTTTTTAATAAGAAAAGATGGTTTGGACTTGGGCTGCCCTGGGCTCTTAATCCACATCAATTCAGCTTCTGGATTGAAGTTGGAAGCCTTCTCATATGCAGATTGGCAAGTTGTGTTGATAAGAGGATGTCTACCGTAGGCTATTGTGTCTTTCTTGGTGGTAATCTTATATATTTTGTGGTACTCCAGAAAGCAAAAAGTGATTATTTCAGTATTGAGTCAAAATATTAGGCTCTAACACACGCAACTACTGGCAACAAACCATGGATTCCATCAAATAATAAATCATATAGAGGTTGGTATTCATTTTGTACGAGAAAGGGTGATAGCTAAAGAACTAGACGTCCATAATATAATTATCGAACACCAAATTGCCAACTTTTCATTCTATTTAGAGAAAAACTTACCGTTTCTTCCCTGTATTATTTCATTATTCGACAAAATCATATATTCTCTCTTTTTGTTGTCTTCTCATGACTCTATCTTGAAACCCTAGCTCTCATATTTGTGTAATCTCTTAGTAAATTTGAATGTGATATTATATGAAATTGTAGAATGAATATGTATACTACATAAATTTACATGACAGTATTTTTAGGATTATTCTCCTTGTACATTGGGGGTGCCATAAGATTATGGACACCCGGCACCCCCCTATTGGAGGGGCGTCAGTGGGGCCAGACGCCTCTCCAATAGGAGGGTGTTTTGGACACCCTTTTAGCACTCCCAATGTACCCATAGCACTACCCTAATTTTTACTATGTAAAAATTTAATTGTATCATCAAGGAATATAGAATTTTCATTTTCTTTCGTGTGTGTATGTGTGTGTGTATATATATATATATATATATATCGGGGAAACAATTGCCTCGCCCCACCCCGAAACTGCCTCATTGCCATTTTGCATAGCTTCGCATGCTTATAAGAAAAACCTTAATTATGTTTTAGTTTTTAGGAATCCAATTAAACAATTTCTTGCTGCATTGCATGAGGTAGGTGTCAAATATATTGCTTTTAAGGGAATCCCCCCCTTTTTTTTGAAATTAAATAAGTAGCTTTCAATTAAATCATCACAAACACACAATGAAATGAAGACGTTATATATTTAACCTAATATGAGCATATTGGGGATGAAAAAGCATAAAGGGCACGACAGAGGGGCATGGAATTCCTTTTTAGGAATATAGTGACACGAACCATAATGTATCTTCTTGAGTACTGTTATTATATAATATTTCCAAAATACCACTTGTTACATTCGTTGTTCTAATATGAGAATAACTCGTTAAAAGGTATAACGTGCTCGTGTAGAGTTCCATTCACATTAAAAAAAATTTTCAATATCTATTGATAATAAAATGAATATAACCTACTCGCGATGGACATATTAAAGACAGATTTTAAATTTATAAAATTTGTTTTCCTTTTAACAATTTAACTTTTCTTCATGATGAAGAACTCAAAAGTCGAAGGAGAGAGAATATAGGATATTGCTAGTGAGAGAACTATTTGTGTTGCTTTATTTTTTAATTTTTTCACTTTCAATTAAAATCCACTAATTGATGAGATTAGCCCTGCCAATTTATTTTTACCAAAAAACAACACTACGAATTTGTGTCGGAGTATAATACATTACCTCCCATAAATATGAACATTCAAACTTCAGAAAATTAATGAATTTTTTTCTTGCGTGAGCAAAATAAGTAGAAGAGCTTTGTATTCCGAAGAATGTGTGATTCTTGTTAAGTCAAGAATTTTTAATATTTGACTTTCTTGTGACCATTAATTTCAAGTAACATATCTCAATAAAATAAATGTAAATATGTTCTACTTAGACGCAAAAGTTAGCCTAGTTTCATAATAAAAAGAATATGTGATAATAGATTTTTTTCTTTTTTTTGTATACATGTCAAATGACACTATTTGTACAGGTTGTAGGCCTCATTTATGATAGTTAAAATTCTTAGTTTATTTTGAAACCTCTTATTTTTTATTTTATTTTATTTTTTAATCAAAATTAGTTCTGAAAAATATAGGTGTCTTCGTCATGTATTCCAATTGGCTCCAAAAGTATGAGTCTAAGTATGGACAATTGCATGCATCGATCACTCCAATAATGACCACAATACGAGTTATAGAATCTTTGTCATTTTGGAGTTAGAGAATGATAACTAACGGATCAAATGTATCTGATAATTTTAGATACCTGTATACCTTGTAAATTGCACTCTGTGTAATGGAGTGAGATAGAGAAATAGTAATAAAATGTAGAACAATCCCTGCAGGGCAATGTTCTACAGGGGGCTTACAAGCCCCCTCACTGTAGCTACAGGTTGGTCCCACCGACCTGCTTTAAAAAAAAATTGCGTGGACCCCGTCCTTGTGTCTGTCCTGGCTGAATCTTGTGAGTACCGCCTTGTACGTGAAGCTTCGTCCTAAAGTGTAATGGAGTAAGATAGAGAAATAGTAATAAAGTTTGATGATTTAATTGACATTTTTTAAAGTTGAGTGACGCGAAATGAAAGTAAAGAATAGAGTTCATTGAATTCTTCTCCCGAAGTGCCTCTTTTAAAATCTTCTTGTAAATGGTGGATTTCGTAATCACCTTCATAATAAAACTTATTTGTCAGCTTGTCCTTACATGGAAAAATTATATTCCTCTATTGGGTAAGGAACTATGTATTGCCGGGATTTTTAATTAAAGATGGGTTTGCATGTGTAGATAATTGTGTGTTAAATTATAGGCTATCGAATTCAGTTTAGCCCAATTAAAGTGATCTAATAAGGCTTCGATTTTGGGCTTTAATGTATCTAGTTAAAATATGGGTTTACATATGTGTAGAGACAGGGCCCAAGTCCTAATTCTATGATGGGCCGAATTAGTTCAAAGGGCATCCCTATATAAATAAGTTATGGTCCTCAGATCACACGCAATGCAATATATTATTTATTCTCTACTGCATCCCATCACAGAGAGGAAAAGGAGACTGCGTGTAGATTTGGAAGATCATACCGCGAAATTCATATTGCATTAACCATGTCTGATTCAGGTATGCTTCCGCTTTTATTCTTATATTTCTCGATGATTTAACATGAAAGATCCAGTAATTTAAAGCATTAAATTCTCCAACAAGTGGTATCAGAGCCTCTTCATGTTAAACCATTAAGAATCAAAGGTTTTAGTTTGGTTCTTGCAATATATTTTGAAATTTTTAGATTTAACAATTTTTGGTTATATATTTTGTTAAATTTGAAAATTTTTGCGGTATAATTCTTGTTATTTTCATTCAGATTAATTAGTTTAGAAAATTCAGATTTGGAATTCGGAATTTTTGAGATTCAGATTTAAAAAAAAAAAAAAAAATTGAATTGGCCGGCGGCGGGTCTGCCGCCGGCGTCTGCAGATCCCTAACCTTTAAGTTGTATTGAGATTTGGGCCTTTAAGTTTCAGATTTAATAATTCAGTCCCTAAGGTTTTAAAATTAATTAATTCGGGCCATTAAAGTTCTGAAATTATAATTAAAGCCCTCAAAATTTAATTATTAATTCAAATTGGCCCCCTAAGTTCATAATTAATTCAAATTGACCTCTAAAGTTTCAAATTTTTAAAATTTGATCCCTAAAGTTTTGAATTGGTCAATTTTGGCCCCTAAAGTTTTAAAATTTGTTCTAATTGATCCTCTAAAGTATTGAATTAATTAATTTTGATCCCTAAAGTTTCAAGTTTATTAATTTCAACCCCTAAAGTTTGAAATTAATTAATTTTGCCCCCTTAAAGTTTTGAATTATTAATCCTAAGGCCCCTAAAGTTTAAAACTAATCAAAATATGCAAAATTGGTAATTCACTTTCTCAAATTTTGGTATTAAAGACTCTTTTAAAGAGATATAATATTCAAAAGTTAGTTAATTGAAACAACATGTTGCTAAAGCAACATGTTGTCAAAACAACCTCTCTTGTGAATATTGACTAACTTAAAATGTTAAAAAGTGTTTGTGCACGTGTTATTTATGGAATATTGGTCGGCCCAAAGGAAGGTCAATATTTAGCCGAATACACGTGCACCTGTGGTGATAAACGTGTGACGATTATTTGGTTTAATGTGTGATCAATAAATCGGTCCAAAGAAAGGTTTATTGATTGACACGTTGTTTTATCGTCAATGTTTAATCACTACGCCAAGAGTACCGCTTACAAGTCAATATTTCTGTCCAAAGACTGGATATTGATTTGTGCTTGGTATCTTGTGATGGGCCCTACCACTATTTGAGATTATTATTATTATTATTATTATTATTATTATTATTATTATTTGCATATTAAAGATATTCATATGAGCTATTCATAATAAATGTTCTCTAATTCAGTTTCAGGTTCTGCTGCTAATATCTCTGCTAGCATCAAT
This sequence comes from Olea europaea var. sylvestris, assembly GCF_002742605.1. Classification (NCBI taxonomy): domain Eukaryota; kingdom Viridiplantae; phylum Streptophyta; class Magnoliopsida; order Lamiales; family Oleaceae; genus Olea; species Olea europaea. Next base: position 1,269,157 of record NW_019266740.1, read on the forward strand.
TCAATTCCAATGTTAAATGGCACAAACTTCAGGGCATGGCAAGAGAACGTTATGACTGTTCTCGAAGTCATGGACCGAGACCTTGCTTCACGGGTCGATCAACCTGCTGTACTTACTGATAAAAGTACCTCTGATGACAAGAGGGAGATGGAAAAGTGGGAATGATCGAACCGCATAAGCTTAATGGTCATTAAGCGTGTTATTCCAGAAGCATTCCGGGGCACTATGTCTGATAAGGTGACTACTGCTAAGGGTTTCCTTGAGGACCTTGAGAAGAGGTTTGCCAAGAATGAAAAGGCTGAAACAAGTACACTTTTGACAAATCTTGTCTCAATGGGGTATAAAGGGAAAGGAAACATTCGGGAGTACATTATGGAAATGTCTCACATTGCTTCAAAACTAAAGGCGCTCAAGTTGGATTTATCTGAAAACTTGTTAGTACACTTGGTTCTGATATCCCTTCCGGCACATTTCAGTCAATTCAAGGTGAGCTACAACTGTCAAAAGGACTCATGGTCCCTTAATGAGCTCATCTCACACTGTGTCCAAGAAGAGGAAAGACTGACGCATGAAAAGACATAAAGTGTTCATTTAGACACCACCTCTAAGGACAAAAGCAACAAGAAAAGAAAGATTAATAAGGAATCTGTAGGTACGGCACCGCAAAAGAAACAGCATAAGGAACCAACTAAAGGCGGTTGTTTCATCTGTGGAGCTGCAGGTCATAAGAAGAAGAATTGCACCAGTTACCACGCATGGCGTGTAAAGAAAGATACTCTTCTTCATTTGGTTTGTTTTGAGGTTAATTTAACTTCGGTACTTAGACATACATGGTGGATAGATTCTGGTGCAACAACTCACATCAGTATGTCTATGCAAGGTTGCCTGAGTTGCCGAAAACCAAGTGATGGTGAAAGATACATCTATGCTGGCGATGGCAATAGAATGGAAGTAGAGGCAATAGGAAAATTTAGATTATTGTTAAAGACTGGATTTTATTTGGATCTTGTTGAGACATTTATTGTACCGTCTTTTAGACGGAATTTGATTTCTATTTCTGTTTTGGACAAATCTGGTTATACTTGTTCTTTTGGAAATGGAAAATTTAGTTTGTTTCATGATTCAAAATTGATTGGTTCCGGTTCTTTATCAGGTTACGATAATCTTTATTCAATTGATACAATTGCTTCTTATAATGAAACCTTGCATGTAAGTACTCGAGGTGTAAAGCAAAAATTAAACGACGAGAATTCTGCCTCGTTGTGGCACAAGAGATTAGGTCAAATCTCCAAAAGGAGAATTGAGAGACTTGTGTCTGACAGAATTCTCGACCCTCTTGACTTCACAGATTATGATTTGTGTGTCAACTGTATAAAGTGAAAACAAACCAATAAAAGGAGATTTCAAGCCAATAGGACTTTGGACGTCTTAGAACTTATATACACGGATATTTGTGGACCATTCCCTACGGGTTCTTGGAATGGTCAACAATATTTTTATAACGTTCATAGACGACTTTTCAAGATATGGCTACATATATCTCATTCATGAAAAATCACAGTAACTGGATGTGTTCAAAGAATATAAAGCTGAAGTTGAGAACCAACTCGGCAAAAGGATTAAAAGTGTCATATCTGACCGTGGAGGTGAATACTATGACAGATATGACGGTTCAGGTGAACAGCGTCCAGGACCGTTTGCTAAATTCCTAGAGAAATGCGGTATCGTCCCACAGTACACTATGCCGGGTTCGCCCACTATGAATGGTGTTGCTGAAAGACGAAACAGAACGCTTAAGGACATGGTGAGAATATGATTAGTCATTCTACCTTACCAGAATCTCTCTGGGGTGAAGCATTAAAGACTGCAACTTATATACTTAACAGAGTTCCAACTAAGGTCACTGATAAAACCCCATATGAGCTTTGGACGGGCAAGAAGCCTAGTTTGAAGCATATACATATTTGGGGGTGTCCAGCTGAGGCAAGGCCCTATAAGCCAAATGAAAAAAAACTGGACGCAAGGACCATCAGTTGCTATTTCATTGGATATTCTAAAAGGTCCAGGGGTTACAAGTTTTATGATCCCACAACTAAGGCAATTTTCGAGACAGGAAATGTTAGGTTCTTTGAGGATGTTGAGTTTGCGGGGGGAGAAAGGGTTACAGGCTTTGTCTTTGAGGAGGAATATGTTGAAATTCCTCCAATTGCCATTGACAATGATCAGGTTTCTATCCCTGATATTGTTCAAGAAGCAACTCTGGATCAAGACAATGTCATACCTCCCTCTCAAAATCAACAAATTGTTCCAGAATAACAAACTCTACACACTCAAGAACCAATGCCATTAAGAAGATCCACTAGAGAGAGGAGAAGTGCGATTTCGAATGATTACATCGTATTTCTTCAAGAACATGAAGTTGACATTGGAATGGTGGAAGATGATCCGATCAACTTCCGTCAAGCCATGGAAAGTTCTAACTCTCAAAAGTGGCTCGATGCTATGAATGAAGAGATAAAGTCCATGAAGGACAATGACATATGGGACCTCGTTCCATTGCCTGAAGGTGCGAAACTCATTGGTTGCAAATGGATATTTAAGACCAAGAGGGATTCGAAAGGTGATGTAGAGAGGTGTAAGGCTCGTCTTGTCGCAAAAGGCTTTACACAGAAAGAAGGCATCGATTATAAAGAGACTTTCTCTCCGGTTTCTTCGAAAGACTCTTTCAGGACTATAATGGCATTGGTAGCACATTTCGATCTTGAGCTACATCAGATGGATGTTAAGATAGCGTTTCTTAATGGTGACATTGATGAAATAATTTATATGGTACAACCAGAAAACTTTATATCGGACGATGCAAAGCAAATGGTTTGTAAATTAAAGAAATCCATCTATGGACTCAAACAGGCATCTCGTCAATGATATTACAAGTTTCATCAGGTGATCATCTCATTTGGTTTTGAGATGAATTTGGTTGATGATTGTATATACCACAAGTTCAGTGGGAGCAAGTATATTTTTTTGGTTTTATATGTCGATGACATATTACTTGCCAACAATGATATAGGCTTATTGCATGAAACCAAGAGATTTCTAGCAAAGAATTTTGAGATTAAAGATTTTGGTGATGCCTCTTTTGTATTAGGAATTTAGATACACTGAGATCGTTCTCGAGGTATTCTTGGATTATCACAAAAGAGCTATATCGAAAAGATACTTAAAAGATATGGCATGCAAGATTGTAAACCATGTGACACCCCTGTGGCTAAAGGTGACAAGTTCAGCTTAAGTCAGTGCTCTAAAAATGACTTGAAAATTAAAGAAATGCAGAAAATTCCTTATTCCTTAGTTATAGGGAGTCTGATGTATGCTCAGATTTGTACGCATCCGGATATAGCGTACATCGCTGGGATGCTAGGGAGATATTTAAGTAACCCGAGAATGGATCATTGGAAAGCAGCCAAACGGGTCATGCGGTATTTACAGAGAACGAAAAGACTACATGCTCACATACAGGAGATCGGATCAGTTGGAGATCATCGATTATTCTGATTTCGATTTCGCGGGATGCCAAGATAGTAGGAGATCCACTTCAGGCTATATTTACCTGCTTGCTGGAGGTGCTATTTCATGGAAGAGTGCTAAGCAGACACTCATAGCTACTTCCACTATGGCAGCGGAGTTTATAGCGTGTTACGAGGTATCAAATCATGGAATATGGCTGCGTAATTTTGTCACTGGGCTGCGTATTGTGGACAATATAGAAAGACCACTTAAGATATTTTGTGATAATAAATCAGTAGTGTTGTATTCCAATAACAACAGGAGCTCGACAAAGTCAAAACACATAGAGATCAAGTTCCTTGCTGTTAAAGAAAGAGTTCAGAGTGGACAGGTGTCAATAGAGCATATTGGGACAAACTCCATGGTTGTGGATCGGCTTACTAGGGGATTGATACCCAAGGTCTTTCATGAGCACACTGCTCATATGGGTGTAATGTCTCTTGAGGATATCTAGTTTCAGTGGGAGTTTGCATTTTTTGCTTTTCATAATGGACACATGTACTGTTATTTTGGATACGGTTTAAAGTTAAAGTTATTTTCAATTATAAAGTTATTTGGTTAATTATCACTGAACTTGTTTAAAATGATCTCACTAAGGTATTAAGGTGGACCAGTTGGAAATAGGCATGTTACAGATCACATTACATGTAATTTCCATGCTACACATCCATGCTTGATCTATGTCATTCGGTTATATTGATATACGTGATCATTGATGGGTTTAGCTACGTGAAAGCAGCGAAAGCCGCTTTGATCCTATGTTGATATGATTGATGGACGGGATTGTTTGGGGATACATTTGGTAATGATAGCAAAATTCTGAGTACTCATAAGGTTATTTTAATGCACAATTATAAGGTGACACATATAGCCCAAGTGGGAGATTGTAAGGATTTTTAATTAAAGATGGGCTTGTATGTGTAAATAATGGTGTGTTAAATTATAGGCTATCGAATTCAGTTGAGCCCAATTAAAGTGATCTAACAAGGCTTCAGTTTTGGATTTTAATGTATCCAGTTAAAGTATGGGTTTACATATGTGTAGAGACCAGGCCCAAGTCCTAATTCTATGATGGGCCGAATTAGGTCAAAGTGCATCCTTATATAAATAGGTTATGGTCCCCAGATCACACGCAATGCAACATATTATTCATTCTCTACTGCATCCCATCACAGAGAGGAAAATGAGACTGTGTGTAGATTTGGAAGATCATACCGCGAAATTCATATTGCATTAACCATGTTTGATTCAGGTACGCTTCCGCTTTAATTCTTATATTTCTCGATGATTTAACATGAAAGATCCAATAATTTAAAGCATTAAATTCTCCAACATGTATTACCCCCTTTACTTGTGTTGAGGCTCGAACTGGTAATCTATTATGTGCTCCCAAAATTTGGAAGTTAACGTCGCACTTGGTGAAAATCTGGTCCTTGAATTGGCATTAGGATGATTACTGTGTATGTCTCATATATGCCATTTCACTTGGCTAGGGTTTGATCTGAAATCTTCTTCTTGATCACCTCATTCGAGATTGTGATGTGTTAGTTTACTGTAATATTCAGAGAGATGCTTTGAGGTTTCTTATGTGATTCTTCTATAGGTCAATAGTTTTCTTAAAAGAGATAAGTCTTTTCTACCATCTCTGTGTATTGATTATAAACTTGGTAACATTCTTTACCATTTTTGGGGCTATATGGTGTAATTGAGCAAATATCAAATTTACTGGATGCTCAACAGGGAAATGGGCGTTAGAAGTAGTCGTTGAACTTTTGGGGCTTTCATCGAAAAATTCTTTTTGTTCAATCTTTTAATTTTTTACAAGTTTTGCATTCTGTCAAGTTGAGATTATTTTGTATCTTGAGTTTGATATCGTGTTATCTAGCCATTCAGTGGTGTCAGAGTAAGAACTGAGGACAAGATACCTAGATCTTTGCAAAAAATGGTAGATCTATTGTAGATCTGAAATATTTAGAATTGATGCTAAGCAAAACCGAAAGGAAATTGAGTTTTACAAATTTGCAGGTAAGATCTTTAATTTTTGGGAAGTTTAAAAATTTAAAGTTTCTTGTTTTTTCCCCTTAATTTACCATATAATGAGACCCCTGGAGATTAATCTATGTCCACTGGAAATCTGAGATAAATCCAGTACGAGTATACATCTTGGAGGATATTGAAGGAGAAATCTCTAAAACATTGAGTTGTGATCTATATTTGTGTGGTTTTGCTCTACATGTTCTTTGATTGAGATTAAAACTCGCTAAATTTGTGAAATCTTTTTTTACTAAGTGTATTACTATGATTTTGTGATTGACACTAATCTGTATTCTTGTTATTCTTTGCAAATTTGTGAAACTGTCTTAAGCCCGTGAGTCATACTTGTTTATAATATAGCTTTTGATAAGTTTGAAGTTAATCATTTTGATGGAAAATGTGATTTCAATATGTGAAGAAATAAAAAAATGAAGGTTATTTAATGCAAATGAGATGTGTTAGGGTGTTAGACAATAATTAGCCTGCTGACTTACTTCCTGCAAAGAAAGCTAAACAAAAGAAGTTGCACGGAGCACCACTTTCTTGTACTTATTTGAAAATGTGATATACTCCAAATAAATGCTGTCAGTTAAAGCAATTCTTTTCTTTTAAAATGGTTCCCTTAATTGATTTGGATGAAAAATTGAATAGATTTACAAAACTTACCCAAAACTTGGCGAACTGTGATTAAAGCTTTCAAAAGATTAGATGGCTTTAGCCCGATCAAACCTCATTAGTGACAGACATAAAGACATCAAAGTTGCTCTAGAATATGGGAGGGGATAATTCATTATTGATATACTCATAGATGCCCTTAGAAATAAAGTTCTAGAGATGAAATCCGGTTCTAAAGATGGTCAAAATGGAGATAATCTGTTAGTTAAAGGGAAAGATTTTGATAAATCTAATTATCACTTTAAAACCTTTAGGGTGTGTTTGATTGCACATATTTTCCATGGAAAATGGGTTTTTTCCACCTAATTTTCTACTTTTGTCTTGTTTGATTGACAATTTTTTCTAAGGAAAATATTTTCCTTTTTTTGGTCACGTGACCTCATTTTCCCTGAAAACTTCCATGGAATTTTATCTCTCCAAAAATTCTAGTAACCAACCCACGTTAATCTCTTTCACTCTCATCCCTACGTTAAAAATATCTCTCTCTCTCCTCTCTACCCCTTACAAATCTCTACCCTCTCTCTCATCAATTCAACAGAGCCAGAGGAAGAACTCACGATTCTTTGCTTCCAGAGTTGGGTAATCATTCCAAGAATCTGGGTTTATGGTATTTTCTCGATGACTTTGACAATCATCACCGCCTAAAACTCACCGACTTACGAAGTATCCGATTTCCACAAGGTTATCTAGCCGTTTATATCCCCTTTAATTGTCTATAAATTGGATCGCCTAGCCTTGTTCATCAATCATTAGGAAGCCGGTGGTCTGGGTTGGTATTATTTTTCGGTGTTGCTGTTGTTATCGGTGGTCGTGTGTCATTGATTGCAATTATTGGATTGAGCATAGGAAATTCGATTGTACTGATCGCTGGTCACTTTCCATCATTTAGCTTATCGTCGCCTCCCTATCTAAGGGAGAATAGTCTCTTATCTTTTGTTTGTTAGTTTGGATTTTAGAGAACTGGATGACTATAATTTCATTGTTTACTGATGATGTTTTCTATAAAAAGTGAGAACTTGATATATTTTCTTTGCGTTGATATGTAAACAGCATTTGATTGAGATGAGAACATTAAGACCGGTTTCTAGTAAAATAAGAAGGTAAATAGGTGAATTGGTGAATATGGCATCTATGAAGGATAAGTTGAGAGAGGATCAGTTAAGATGGCTTTGGACACCTCCAAAGAAGGATATGCCAGATTCACCACGTTTGAGAAGTGATGGAATTATTAATCATGATAAGCTCAGTGAGCCTTAATATTGTCTATCTGGGAAATATTTATATCTTCTGCTTAATTTCAGAACTTCACTCTATCTTATTCCCAGTATGGTGAATAAACTATTGTTGGTCCCTAGTGAAGTAATTTACTGCCACTATGAACCAACTTTTTTTCCCGACTTGAGAAAATTTCTGCACCTCAAAGAGGAAGCTTATGGAAGAGGTTCAGTCTTACCGTCTCAGTTCTTGTTAATGTCATCTTTCCTTTTGCTCTGTGATTCGTACTTTTTGGTTGAACCATGCTTTAAAAGCCACTCTATTTGAAGGTGATATATGTTGATATCAGTTTAGGTGTAAAAGAACTCTACAAAAATTAAAGTATCAAGATCCTTAAAAAACAGAGGTCTTGAATTCTCAAGCATTGAAGACGTTCAGAAACACTAGTTGATGCTTGAAGAAAAAAGAAGTTAAAATAGTCGTTAGTATTTAAACTATCCAATCGGGTGCTTGTTTATGTTTATCACAAAGTTTGCCAATTGCTACCAAGTCATAGGTTATGTGAGATTCCTTGTACAGTTTCATACCATTTTCGTGCAATTCAAATTTAATTTGAACAATTCTTATCATGATCATGCAATTTTGACAATTGTGCCTCCACGTCAAATATGTGCTTTGTAAGTTGAATGAGTGGTATTATAAAACAGTTATGTAAAAATGAGAGAGTGGCATGTCATTGAAGTCAAGAAAGAGGCTCACGTTGCTCTCTCCAAGAGCCCAGCTTCGATCTTCACCAAAAAATTCAGCATCAACTTCTTGTTTGGCCGTCAGAATGTCCTCTAGGATGATAGCCACCTATGGAAAAATAAACAGCCATAGAGGGAAATGAAGAACAATAAATCCTAATACGTTTCCCACAGAAAGTTGAAAAGAGACCACTTCATTTTGTGTGAGTGAGGACATGTTCAAGACTAGATTTAAGTGAATAAACGTGTCACTCTTTAATGACATTGACATATTTTAAGGCAGATTGTATCATTTCTAGTTTATAATCATCTCATTGGGTTTGATTTCCTTTTCTGTGCCAATTTTGTTCGGCACTATTTGCAAATTGCTTTAAATTCTTTGGACTCAATCGACTGTACTACCATTGAAACCAATTTGAAAAGCTCGTAACACTTTGCATTTTTTTTTTAAGTTTTCGCTTTCATCTTGTATTGGATACTTTAAGTTTTTTCGCTTTTTTATCAGTATCGTTCGAATTAATTGCATAATTACTCCAACGCATATCATCAACGTCCAAATCTTCGGGAATTGAGATGTTAACGAGGCCAAAAAAAATCTTTATGAAATTGAAATTGTGAGAGATAGTTGAAGATTTACAAGTAGCTTAATAATTTATGTCCTTGGGTTTATGTTCTTGATTCTATTAATTGGGGGATTACTGTGGTGTGAATGAGGTAGGGAAGCATGAAATTGAAAAAAATGATTTTAAGAATTCTAATATAACCAGTTGACATTATGCTTGGAAGTGCATGCCATGACTTTCTATTATGATGTAGCTACAATTAACTTTTTATTCTGTAATGCTTTTATGTTATTCTTTGTAAACAAATCTTTATTTACCGTGGTAGTTTATAACATGGCTACAACAACGAATCAACGTCGATGCCGACGACAACATTTAGGTATATTTTGGACGATGGTCATGCAAGCGATTGTGATATATAACGAACTTAGGCGTCGTGCACGACATCTTCCAAGAGCTCCTCATACAAATTGGAATTCTGAAAGAGAAATAACACTTACACGAATATTTGGCACGAGTGATACAATATGTCGTGATCTCCTTAGGATGAAAATAGGTCCATTTCAAAGATTATGTGCTCATTTGCGATCTTATGGATTGGTTGACAGTAAATACGTTTGAATTGAGAAACAAGTCGCAATTTTTTTGAATACAATCGGGCATGACCAACGTAATCGCGCTGGACGTTTTACTTTCTTTCGCTCTGGTCAAACAGTGAGCTTTTACTTTCACAGAGTCTTACACGCTTGTCTTGGATTGTATAGAGATGTTGTGATTAATGCCACTCCTCATAACTCACCATACGAAAAAGAAAATGTGCAGCCATGGTACTCCTTTTTTCAAGTTAGTGGTTTGTAGTTATTTCATCACATTTCTTAAAAATTCAATATTCACATTTATTTTGAAAAGTATTGTTTTTTAAAGGATGCCGTAGGAGCAATCGATGGTACACATATAGCTGCATATGTGCCTTTAGAGGAGCAAGGTAAATATCGCAATAGAAAGCAAGTGATTTCCCAAAATGTTTTAGTAGCTTGCACATTTGATATGAAATTTACCTACGTGCTTGCCGGTTGGGAGGGATCCGCACATGACGTTCGATTGTTACGGAGTGCAATATTACGCCAAGGACATAAGCTAACAATTCCTATTGGTAAGTTGTGTCACTATTTTGAAAATATTTCTTCCACGCATAAGTTATAATTACCTAACTACCATCTTATGAACGACTCTTTCCTAGGTAAATATTACCTTGTTGACGCTGGCTTTCCATCGGTTTCGAGTTTTCTTGCACCATACCGTAGGACTCGTTATCATCGTAGAGACATTGAAGGTCAACGTCCTGAAAGTAGTAAGGAGTTGTTCAATTTTCGACATTCATCTCTACGCAATGTTATTGAACGTACAATTGGTTTGCTGAAAAAAAGATTTGCATATTTGAGACATCAACCCTATCACGACATTGACACACAAGCAAAGATAGTTCTTGCCTGTTCTGCCATCCACAACTTCTTAAGGACTGATGATGTTGAAGATGTTTGTGAGGAGGACGACTTAGATAGTAGTGACGATGAGGTTAACCCTACGCATATTGACGTACCTGAAGATGAAACTCCAAATGCTCACATATCTTTCACAAATCAGGAAGTGTGGTCTAATAAGAGGAATGCGATTGCTGATTTAATGTGGGCTGATTATCTTCCCAATCAGAATGCGGGAATTGATTTCGATTGATATCTGATTTTTTTTATTGTTTTTAATTTTTTATTTGTTTTTTCGTTTCTATGTAATGGATATAAATGTACTAGACTTTCATATGTAGTAATTGCTTGAATTGAAGATGTATTGACATTAAGTAGATTTTTTGTTTTTTTTCCCCATGTCCTATAATAGTTGACATAAGATTGTTAGAATTTTAAATATTGTAATTGGAATTGTTGTTATTGGAGACATTGTTGACATGAAATTTTCTTAAATATTTTTATTTATTGGTTGACCATAAACAGTTAATCTTGCACTATACATGGCAAAAATTCGACAAAGATCTGCGGCACCTTTTCGAGTTCCTAGACCAACCCTTCATTCAGATGTGGAGGAAATAAGCTCAACCCAAGCGGATCCTAATTCTCGAAATCGTCAAATACGTTGGAGTGATGCAATGGACGGTTGTATGATAACTGCACTACTACATCAAGTGTTGTCTAGTCACAAAAGAAGTGACGATGGCTTTTCATCATATCACGTGTCCAAAGCAATCGAGAACGTGCACAATGGATGTGGAGTCATGGTGTCTGATAAGAATGTGAGGGCGCGATTGAAAACTCTGAAAAAAGAATATGTTGAAGTTCGTCAATTGTTAAGCATGAGTGGTTTTGGGTTAGATCCTCACACTGGACGTGTCACAGCGAATGTACTAGCTTGGGAGGAGTTGTTGAAGGTACAAAATTTCATTGACCAATGAAAGTATTGATCCTTAAATATTACTAATCTAATTTATTTTGCCCACTAACTAGCGTAAAACATATTTCACTCTTTTTCTTGTAGGGCAAACCGGAATTTGGAAAGTGGAGGACCAAACTTTGTTCTCGTTTTGATGATTTGGAGGCTATCTTTGGAAATGATTCTGCTACAGGAGATCGTGCTGTAACCGACAATGACATTTTATCCCCCGATCATGGTACGTACTAGATCGTACATAAAAAATTATATAATTCGTATTATATTAGAGTTTCTAACAAATTCTTATTTTATTATTATTTTAGATGAAAATGTGCATGAAGTTGATGGTCAAAATGAGGATACGGATCCAAGCCCCATTCGATCTCCTAAGCGTAATGCCGAAGGAGGAACTAACAAAGTTCGCCGTCGACGTACCCAACCTAATGATGAGAGTTTCGTTGCCCTATCAAGCATTGCCGAATCATCTAAAAAAATTGCAATTGCTATGGAGACTCAAGCAACATTAGATACGCTAAACCATATCAATTGGCAGTTGGTTCTAGAAAAATTACAAGGCATGAGTATAGAAAAGCGTGACATAATGCAAGTAATGAAAATGTTTCGATCGGATGAGAGTCTGGCTAAAGTATTTATGAGTTTGACTGATGAAGAATTCATGCGTGATTTAGTATTTGAGAATCTGGGCCGTGATCCGCCTCCACTATTTTAAGATGACTTGCTTGGATAATTTAACAGACATATGTGAAAGTATGACATTTATTTTGATTTTATTTGCTATTTTTTTATGATACAGATTTTTGGGTTTTTTTCATTTTCGTTTTATGTAATACATTGAACGAAATTTCATCATTATTTTTTGAATGGATTATTTGATTATTATTTTTTACTGCAAAGAAGAATATGTAAGTGGTAGAAATCTGAATTGTTAGGGATAATTATTTCATCTCTATAGTGGTTATGCATCTTTCGTACCGAATCTTGGCATGTTTTTATCCACAAATGAATTGCTATATTAATTATGATTGATGAGGATTTGGCCGCATTTATGTATACAATTTATTTAAAATTTGGATTATTCATTGACAAAATTTCATGGGGAAAAACCACTATTTTCCATGGAAAAAGTGACAATTTCCATGAAATTCCATGGAAAATAGTGGTTGTCAAACAGATAAAGTTGGAAAAAATGATTATTTTCATGGAAAATAATGGCTATCAAACACCAAAAGTTGGAAAATTACAACATTTTCTAGGTTGAAATTTAAGTCAATCAAACATGTGTAATTAACATTTTCCATGTAAATAATTTCCAAGCAATTGAATTACCTGGAAAATATTTTCTTTCCATGCAATTTTCCTACTTGCAATCAAACGCACCCTTAATGAAAATAAGAATAGATGGAGTGATAAGAATAAATCAAAAATAAGGCAAAAGGTAGGAATGCTATTACAGTGGGAAGTTAGGTTATCTTATTAAATATTGTTATAAGAAGAAAAATGAATCAAAAGAAAAAAGATTTGATGATGGGATAAGTGCATTTTGTGCACTTATTTGACCTTATTACTAAATTTTTATGTCGTCGAATTATTAATTTTTACTTAACTTGGATAAGTTTTATATTATTTCAGCTATGAACTCGTTTTGAAGCAGTTTGAAAGGAAAGAACAATTAATTGACTATTGGATGCAAATGTTGGAGATCAAATTCAACACTTTGAAAATTGAAGGGCTTAAATTGAATTGAATTGCACAATTGATGAACTCAAGGATTACATTGTATTAACTTGAAAGATTGAATGACTTGAAGAAAATAATAAATTAAATGGACCTTACTTTTGACTTGTATTTGTAATAAAAGTCAAAACCAACTGGATTCAAGGGCTGCTAAGATTAAACTACGCATTAAATGGGCCTGATGCTGAGATTAAATATATATACATGCAACACAGAAACGGTGGCTGAAGCGAAGAACAGTTGGAGTCTCTTTCTGGTCTCAAACGTCGGCGGCGGCGGCGGCGGGTAAAGGAATTATATAATTGATCCTAAAATGTGGGCTGAATTTGGCGGAGAGGCACACATTTACACAAAATTCGGCGGCTTAGGAAGAAATATATTTGCACGCATAAAGTGGCAAAATTGGAGGAATATATATTTACGTGCAGAGAAGACATCGGGCACCAGCTGAAGAAATAATTCCAGATTTCAGTAATTCATCAACAGCTTGTGCAAAGAATTTGGATACTATTCACGTTCCGTGATTCTTTTCATTTCTATTTATCTAATTTTAACATTATGTCAGGATAAATTATTTTGTATTGATATTTACGATGAGTCTTATATCATGAACTTTTAAACATTAATTTTATTTATTTTGATATTCAAAGCATGTTTTTAATTATTGAATGATTGACATGGATTTAATTTTTGGGTAATTGGTACAAAACATCTTTACATTTTAAGTTTATTGTGAAAAATGTCCCTACATTTCATTTTTTAGCATTTTCGCTCTTACCTTTCATATTTCTTTACACTGAATGTTATTTTCATCATTTTTAATGTAAAATGATCAAAATACTCTCTCATTTAAATAAAACCAAAAAAAAGGAAAATAAAAATAAAAAGTAAATTATAATCTTACTCCTCAATATTTTTAAAAAGTGCAAGTGATTCCAACTAATTATTTAAAGGCCTAATTGCACACAATGTCCCTACGTTTGCCCTATAGTGTTCAAAACATCCACACGTTTCAAATTAGTGAAAATAACGTTTTCCGTAACGAAACGTGGAAATAAGGATGAAAATGCAAAAAAATTGAAACAAAGGGATGTTTTCCGCAAGTGTCAAACGTAGAGATTTTTTTGCTATTAGACCTTATTAAAATATTAAAAATAATACAAAATAAACTCTCTCTCTCTCTCTCTCTCTCTCTCTCCTCTTCTCTTCTTTTCCAAATGGGATTGCCCCATTAGAAGTGAAAAACCTTCGACCAATCATCGTCAAAATCGTCGAACCTCTATATCGCTGAACCATCTGTTGATATTTTAAGACCATGAAAAGAGATGCCATTGTGAGTATAGTCGATTAGTGTATTGGAAATGATATGGGTCTCTCCAGAGCAGGTGATACCGTCAGTATTTGCATTCGTGAGTTAGGGTATTTTGGCTTGCAATTTTGAACAAATCTATTGGCACGAAAGTTTCAAGGTTGGATGTTGGGTGGTATATGTAGAGAAAAGTGAGAGCTTTTTGGTGGTGTGGTGGTCCAGAAGTTTGGGTGGTGGTTTGCTAAAGTTTTTTGGCTTTTATAGTAGCTGACCCATTTGGAGAAGAAGATGAGAGAGAGAGAGTTTTTGTTATTTTAAATATTTTAATAAGGCCTAATAGCAAAAAATATCTCTACGTTTGACACTTCTTGCTTGGAAAACGTCTCCACGTTTCAATTTTTATTTTTGTTTTTATTCTTATTTTCACGTTGCATTGCGAAAAATGTCATTTTTCACAAATTTGAAACGTGGGGACGTTTTGTACACTATAGGCCAAACATATGGACGTTTTGTACTATTAGGCCTTTTAATAATTATTTAGACTCACTAGCACTTGTTAAAACATTTAGAAGTAAGATTGTAATTTATTCTTTATTTTTTTTTTTTGGTTTAATTTAATTAGAAGGGTATATTGGTCAATTTATGTTAAAAATTGGTGAAAAGGACATTCAGCGCAAACAAATATGGAAGTAAGGATGAAAATGTTAAAAAATGAAAGGTGTGGACGTTTTGTGCCAATTACCCTTAATTATTCTACAATTACTTGATCACTAATTGTATGAATATTGTGACTTGTTTTACCTTCTAGAAATGAAAAATATGTTAGATATAGTGTCAATTGTCTTAAAATTCGATAGAAGAGAGAAATATACTGCTATATTTTACGTGATATTTAAGTATTCACAAATTTATTAATGAATTTTTTTTTATATTCGCATTCGTCATAGAAATATAGTTGGAGTACATTTAAAAATAGGTTTAATTATACTCGAAAGAGATTATTAGACAAATTAAGAATCTTGATCTTTATAATTGAATCGTGTTGTCAAATTTATAAAGTTCAGGGTTAAACGGGATTCGAGATCTTAGTACGCTTTTCATCATAATATTTTTATAATACCTGCATTTAGTTAAACATTGCATTTATTTTAGTTAAGTTAGGTTTTGCATTCATAAGTAGAATATTTAATTTATAGGAAAAAATCATTACTTTCTATTGTTTCGGTTAATGCTAAGTTAATTTGAACTTGAACTAGTACAATCCTTGTGGATACAACACTTGGACTCAAAAATCCAATATATTAATTGTTAGCGAACCGTACACTTGTGATGATTTTAATTCGAAAATTATTTTCGTGAACAAGAATTCTGCCTTAGTCTATAATAAATTTAAGCTTGAAGATATGTTGGTCCTTGTTAATATGGAAAAGAAACTGAATTATAAATGGATACATGATTCAAACTGTTCTATTCATATGTATCCAAACAAAAACTATTTTTCTTGATTTTGGAAAGATCGCTGGTGGGCAAGTTATAATGGATAATAATATGACTTGTAAAGTGAATTGAATAGAAACTATAAAACTATTACTGAAAGATGGCAATGTCTTATTTCTGAAAGGAACTAGATATGTTCCAAATTCAAAGAGGAATCTTGTGTCTTTAGACATATTAGATGGCATGAAATTTGACATAAAATTGGGTCAATGACACATTATTAGTCTTAGGGGCGGTGATATGATCATTAGCACCCCTAACAGACATTGTCTTTATTTTATTAAAGCAAGACCCTTACTTGGTTTGACCGTAGCTGCTTTAAATGGAAATTTTACTCTTGCAAAGTTATAGTCTGAAGGACTTGGCTGCATTGGCAAAAGAAATATTGGTGATTTCTTTGATTGTGAACAATGTTTAGTCGATAAACAATACATTTTCCTAATGGAAATCACATATCTAAATGGATTCTTGAATACTTGTATGCTAATTATGGGGTCCTGCATTACTGGCCACTCTATCTGATTTTGAATATTATTTTCTTGATTTTCAAGAAAAACCTGGGTATTTTTAATAAAAACCAAAGATCAAACATTTACCGTTTTCAAATTATGGAAAATCCAGATTGAGAATAAACTGATTTGAAAATTAAATTTTTGAAGATTAATAATGGCCTAGAATTCTGTAATTATGAGTTCGATAATTTCTGTAAATCGCATGGTATTGTGAGGCAAAGAACTATGGCATATACACTCCAAGAAAATGGAATTGCTGAAAGATGAACATGATTTTATTAAATAAGGTCAAATATATGATTTTGAGCTCCGGTTTGCTTAAACTATTTTGGAGTGAAGTTGTAAAAACAATTGTATTCTTGTTAATAAAACCCGTACAAGTGCTTTAAAATTTGAAGTCCCTGAATCCATTTGGTCCAAAAATTCTATTGATTACTCTTACTTGAAAACATTTGACTATGCTGTATATGCTTATCAAAACATTGGCAAGTTAGAATATAGATCACTTAAATGTATTTTTTCGGGTTATGAGGAAAATGTTAAATGCTATAGATTATGAGTAAAAAGTAAATGAGGTATAAGGTTATTATAAGAAGAGATGTCATTTTTAATGAATCTATTATGCCTTGTTTAAAAGGAAACAAAGATAATTTGATTATAGAAGATATTCAAATTGAAGTGGAGAATCCTCATATTGAAAGAGAGAGAGGCTCCTGAACTTTGCAATTGAGGAATCTGTCCTTGGTGAAAATGTTCCCTTACCTGAAATTGAAAATGATCAAGTTACGAAGCTTGATGACCAATCTGATCATGCAACTCTTCACTTTGATGAGTATCTACTCGCAAGAGATAGGAAGGGAAGGCGGATCAAACCTCCTACTAGGTTTGATAGGGATGATTTTGTTTTCTTTTCACTTATCAAGAACAGTTTGAAAATGAACCAAACTCCTATGAAGATGCTATTAATTGCAAAGATTCTAAAAATTGGAAAACTGTCATGGAAAATGAAATGTCTTCACTCCTTAAGAATAAAACTTGAGAATTAGGTGAGATGCCTAAAGACTATAAACTAATTGACTGTAAGTAGATTTACAAGATAAAAGAAGAGGAAGGGAAAATAAAAGTAAAAGATACAAAGCTATATTTGTTGCAAAAGTGATCACACAAAAAGAAGGTATAGACTATACTGAAATTTTCTTCTCTGTAGTTAAATATACTACTATCATATGTATTCTTACTCTTGTCGATCAATTTAAATGGGAACTTGATCAACTAGATATTAAAATTGCTTTTCTCTATTGTGATTTAGATGAGAAAATTTACATGAGATAGCCTATTGGTTTTATAAAATGAGATTCTAAAAATGTTATTTGTTTGCTAAAAAAATCATTTTATGACTTAAAACAAACTTTAAGGTAATAGTACAAAGGATTTGATACTTTTGTTTCGAAATTTGGATTTCAAAGAAGTAATTATGATACATGTCTCTATTGTAAATGTAAAAGAGGTAAAAATTATTTGTATTCAGTGCTTTATGTTGATGGTATGCTTACTTGTTTAGTTGTGATAAATCTGAAATTGAAGATACCAAACAAAAAAAATCTAAGTTTGATATCAAGGATTTTGGTTCTACCAAAAAGATCCTTGGTATGCAAATTTTGAAAAATAAAGAAAAAGATGTGTTATTTCTTAATCAACATGACTATGATTAAAATTCTGAAAAAGTTTAACACGTTTAATTATAAACCTATAACTTTGCCTCTTGCAAATAATTTAAAATTTTTTATCTAATTTCTACCCTAAATCTGATAAAGAATTTGTTAGAATGTCTAAAATTATTTATGCTAATATGATTGGATCTATTATGTATTTGATGGTATGTACTAGACCAGACCTTACCCATAGCATTAGCATTCTTGGAAGATTCATGAGTAACCTTGAGGGAAAATATTGGAATGCTTTAAAATTGCTTTTAAGATATTTGAAAATGAACTTCTAGTTTTGGTCTTGTTTTTCAAATGAGGAGGGGGGGGACCTTAAGGGGCTATACTAACTCTGACTTTACTGGAGATATGGATGATAGAAAATCAACATCATCTTATTTTTTTACTTTGTGTGGCACTGTAATTAGTTGGAAATATCAAATTCAGAAAATTGTGGCTTTATCCTCCACGGAAGTAAAATATATTGTTGTTTCTGATGCATGTAAAGAAGGAATTTAGTTAATTGGTTTATTAAATGAACTAGGTTTTGTTGATGAAAATGCAATCCTATTCTCTGTTGGAAAAAAATTACACCGATATTTGTGCATATTGTATTCACAAAAAATACTCCGTTTATTTGCGTGAAATCGAAACATAATTTCGACTTATCGAAATAGGATTTGAGAAACAAAACATAAAAGTTACCAAAACAATAATAGTTATCGAATCCGAATGCATGAATATGGATTCATCTCCTTTGATTCTTGAACGAAAGTAGGTCATTCTTTGGATCGAACTTTGCACCATGAACATATAAATAATGTCAAACATTTTCTGATATCAAAGTATAATTAAAAGAAATCAGAAAATGAGGAAAGAAATGTAAGCGAAGGATTGGCCGAGGCAAGTTTTTGACACTCTTTCTTTAAGATGAATTTGCTCCGCATCGATGCTAATGATTTTTCGAAAATTATCTCCCAAGATATAACGACCACATCAAGCCATAAGAGCACTCCAAATGACTTCAACCAACGAACTCGAATGAAATTCTCTCTCTACCATAACCATGATTTGGATGCAAGATATAATTACTTCTACAAAGTATTTGATGTAACATGACATGAAATGAATAATGTGGAATTACAAATGAACGTCAAGGGGTCCTATATATAGAAGTTGAAAGGTTTTGGGTGAAGGGACACACCCCAAATTCAGCATTTTTCATGAAAAATTGCAACACCTTATTTCAAACCTGCATCCTTGCGAAAAGTTGCAACACTTCATTCTTCCAACTTTGAACAGTAATTTCTCATTCATCTGAAATTGGTTTTGAGATTCCAAATATACCACGACGAGTAGAATAAGATGTTCTATTTACTTTTGTAATTTGACCATCAGACCAAGTCCAAACATTCGACCGAAATTGACACGAAGTCACACCTTTTCATTTTGGTTTTAATACTTAACCAACTTTTAAATTACTTTTGAACCAATTCCAACCATTCCCCACATGAATGGAAATTCGAGTATGCAAATGTAATGCTATGATGTGATGCATTGTAGAGAGAGAGAGCGGAAAGCCACTACATCGGGGATGGTAGCTTCTAGCCTAGAACCTCCCTTAGTGAAATACCATCTACTTACTCGGCAATTGGTGAACGTGATATTTTGAACCATTTAGCCTGTAGTGTAAGCCTAGACAACGATACTCACATAGATGTCTTCCCTAAACCGTTAATGGTTCTCATGACTTGATCATTTTGGCCCTGAACCCTTCTTTGTTCTACGAGTGTTTAGGGAATTCAAGCCTTGAATAATTCTCATTGAAGCAGCCCCACTTTACCCTCACATAGGTGACCTCCTATTAAAAGTATTCTACCCTACTCTACTTGAATTAATCAAGATATAGGAATTATTAAAAGATTGTCTTACCCTCTTACAATTCTGTAGAAAGCACTTTAATATCATAGGAATGAGTTAGAAAATTATTTTCCTTAGTGTTTCATGGAATCCTCATAACTTAGTTGTCCATTCGAACCAAGATATTGGAGATCTCCAGTCAATAAGGTAGGGTTACCATTTCAAGGACTCTAACGTCATAGGCTTCAATCCCATTCCTTTCGATATACAGTATACTTAATCTCTCGGTAAATCTTTTAAAGGTACCACGAGTTTTCACCATCGAGATCAACTACTTAATGGTATTGTGTCTATGACTTATACGTCTAGACCTACTATTATATGTGATTTAGTATCTTATCAAATATTGCTAGCCAACAATCGATTTCATTTAATAGATACAAATTGTCACCACCAAGAAATTCTCTCATGACGCTACATGCTTCTTATTAGTTTTATCTAAAATTAATTCAAACAATAATGTTAGAGAATTTCCATCTAATTATTACACTAGTCAACCATGTTTACTAGTGGATTTTCAGAATCACGAGTATTCAATATCATCGTTGAAACATTACAGTGCATTCGAGCTTTATGAATATTCATCAAATATTCCAATTGTTCTTACATGTCCAAACAACTGCCACAATTGGCTTCCACCCATTTAATCAACTTTAGACTTAGTGTATATCATTCTTATAACTTGTATAAGGGTTTCCCTCTTTCCATCTTTATAGATATCTTTCAATGATTATAAGATAGAAGCAAATGTAATAGTTACCCCTACAATTCCTCAATTAGGAATTCATATACAATCTAATAATGTTGCATCCACAAGTTTGAACTTTTCATTCAAATTCATGGGCATTTACGATAACACCCACATTTTTGGGTTACGTTAGAACTTAGGATTCAGCAACTCTTTCATAGTTCAATTCATTTATCTCTTAGATAATATCCGCATCGAGTGCTTCGTGAAAGTCTAAGTACTCTCAAAATAGTGGTCGTCGTCTCCCAATTTATTTCAATTAAAGTTGTATATAACGTACTTCAATCCAATTATTTTAATTTGATCATCCAAATTAAATCAAGGCCATCATATAGACTAACAATACTTTCCCAGCATAGACCAATTTAATTGGTCTCACGAATGAAGTCAATTTCAACAGCGAAGAGGGCTAAGCACATTTATTCTCAAGAATTGCAACTTCTCCGAACATATGTAACTTACACATTTGTGACATTTCACATGATAGTTTCATTTCATGTCAAATAATAAGGTACATATTCACCTTATTCAAACTTAAACGAACGAATTAATCATAGGTTGAAAAGCTGTGTTCTCAAGAGACACAGCCCTACAAAAGGACACACCTCTTGAATTAATCTCTATGAAGAGACACACTCATTTGAAAATAATCGTACAAAAAGTCATGATTATTCATATGAAAAGACACCTTTTCATTTCAATTGATCCTAGAATATTTCATAATATTCTACACAATTTTCCATCAATTCCAAATAATCAAATTAGGACAAATCACATTTTGTTATATTCTTATGCAAATAAATTTTGCATACGTGATCTCATTTAATTTCATCAAATTAATTGATGCTATTATCATTAACCAAAGTTAATATAATTCAACAAGACATGAAATCAGCCATCTAAGTCATCATGTAATTTTCCAATAATGAAATGGTTATGAAAGTTCATGTACTTTCTTTTACAAAATCTAACACTTTAGATTTCTTCCATATGTAGCATGTACATATGCCTTGGCCTTCTCGGTAGATACATATTTCTTTCGTAAAATTCATATAAATCGAATGTAAGGAAAGAGACACGAAATTAAACTCATGTATTTTTAAGTTCTATAAACTTTGCATGAAATACCGGAATCCATAATTATGCATACTAAAGATCACATATTTTCAAAAATAAGTTGATTGGAATGTAATATGGATGGACAGAACATTCAACAGTCATCGACCACAGGCATTGGCAGCCATCCATTATCTACCAATTATTGAATGAATTATACAAATTCTTATATGCAATTTCTACATTTATGGCATGAGTTGACCAGAAAATATACAACAAATGACATGTAAACATCATAATAGTGGGTAAACATGAGTTGAGGCAATTTTAGGTAATGATCCTTGCAACTTATGGCACAAAGCACCCGTCGGATTTGTTGGGAATCTACTTATACATGCACAGCGGAATTTAAAATTATTTCGATTCCCACCCAATAGATCTCATTGTGTTTGGTTAGAAATTGTGATAAGATTGTACCTTTTCCAGATCTGCAATCCTTTTGCTTTTCTTTTCGTTCCACAACTTTGATTCGCCACCACAGCTGTCCAATTGTCCAGCCTCCAACGGTGATCCACACAGAGAATATGATTGCAGCCTCTAGGGTTTTCTCTTGTGCTAGCAAGAAAATTATTCATATGAAAAGACACCTTTTCATTTCAATTGATCCTAGAATATTTCATAATATTCTACACAATTTTCCATCAATTCCAAATAATCAAATTAGGACAAATCACATTTTGTTATATTCTTATGCAAATAAATTTTGCATACGTGATCTCATTTAATTTCATCAAATTAATTGAGGTTATTATCATTAACCAAAGTTAATATAATTCAACAAGACATGAAATCAGCCATCTAAGTCATCATGTAATTTTCCAATAATGAAATGGCTATGAAAGTTCATGTACTTTCTTTTACAAAGTCTAACACTTTAGATTTCTTCCATATGTAACATGTACATATGCCTTGGCCTTCTCAGTAGATACATATTTCTTTTGTAAAATTCATATAAATCGAATGTAAGGAAAGAGACACGAAATTAAACTCATGTATTTTTAAGTTCTATAAACTTTGCATGAAATACCGGAATCCATAATTATGCATACTAAAGATCACATATTTTCAAAAATAAGTTGATTGGAATGTAATATGGATGGACAGAACATTCAACAGTCACTAGCCACACGCATTTGCAGCCATCCATTGTCTACCAATTATTAAATGAATTATACAAATTCTTGCATGCAGTTTCTCCATGTGTGGCATGAGTTGACTAGAAAATAAATGACATGTAAACATCATAATAGTGGGTAAACATGAGTTGAGGCAATTTTAGGTAATGATCCTTGCAACTTATGGCACAAAGCACCCGTCGGATTTGTTGGGAATCTACTTATACATGCACAGCGGAATTTAAAATTATTTCGATTCCCACCCAATAGATCTCATTGTGTTTGGTTAGAAATTGTGATAAGATTGTACCTTTTCCAGATCTGCAATCCTTTTGCTTTTCTTTTCGTTCCACAACTTTGATTCGCCACCACAGCTGTCCAATTGTCCAGCCTCCAACGGTGATCCACACAGAGAATATGATTGCAGCCTCTAGGGTTTTCTCTTGTGCTAGCAAGAATAATGAAAACCTTAATGGACCTCAAATCCTAGATATATATTTATATAAACCCAAACAGGCTCGGCCCGGTCCGGTCCAATAATTAATTAATCCAATTAATTAAACCCGGTCCGTGAATTAATTAATCCAATTAATTAATTCGAAAATATAAATAACAAATCCAATTAATTAATTTATTCAACGATTGTTAAATTAATCAATTGGCAATTTGCAATCTTCCAATTCTCTTTTGTGTGTGACCCATTAGGTTCCCGACCACGATGCCTAACGACGTGAAATATTATTTTGATCTAATCAAAATTGATAAATTAAAACACCCTTTTAATTTATCGTCAAACATTACAGTGCATTCGAGCTTTATGAATATTCATCAAATATTCCAATTGTTCTTACATGTCCAAACAACTGCCACAATTGGCTTCCACCCATTTAATCAACTTTAGACTTAGTGTATATCATTCTTATAACTTGTATAAGGGTTTCCCTCTTTCCATCTTTATAGATATCTTTCAATGATTATAAGATAGAAGCAAATGTAATAGTTACCCCTACAATTCCTCAATTAGGAATTCATATACAATCTAATAATGTTGCATCCACAAGTTTGAACTTTTCATTCAAATTCATGGGCATTTACGATAACACCCACATTTTTGGGTTACGTTAGAACTTAGGATTCAGCAACTCTTTCATAGTTCAATTCATTTATCTCTTAGATAATATCCGCATCGAGTGCTTCGTGAAAGTCTAAGTACTCTCAAAATAGTGGTCGTCGTCTCCCAATTTATTTCAATTAAAGTTGTATATAACGTACTTCAATCCAATTATTTTAATTTGATCATCCAAATTAAATCAAGGCCATCATATAGACTAACAATACTTTCCCAGCATAGACCAATTTAATTGGTCTCACGAATGAAGTCAATTTCAACAGCGAAGAGGGCTAAGCACATTTATTCTCAAGAATTGCAACTTCTCCGAACATATGTAACTTACACATTTGTGACATTTCACATGATAGTTTCATTTCATGTCAAATAATAAGGTACATATTCACCTTATTCAAACTTAAACGAACGAATTAATCATAGGTTGAAAAGCTGTGTTCTCAAGAGACACAGCCCTACAAAAGGACACACCTCTTGAATTAATCTCTATGAAGAGACACACTCATTTGAAAATAATCGTACAAAAAGTCATGATTATTCATATGAAAAGACACCTTTTCATTTCAATTGATCCTAGAATATTTCATAATATTCTACACAATTTTCCATCAATTCCAAATAATCAAATTAGGACAAATCACATTTTGTTATATTCTTATGCAAATAAATTTTGCATACGTGATCTCATTTAATTTCATCAAATTAATTGATGCTATTATCATTAACCAAAGTTAATATAATTCAACAAGACATGAAATCAGCCATCTAAGTCATCATGTAATTTTCCAATAATGAAATGGTTATGAAAGTTCATGTACTTTCTTTTACAAAATCTAACACTTTAGATTTCTTCCATATGTAGCATGTACATATGCCTTGGCCTTCTCGGTAGATACATATTTCTTTCGTAAAATTCATATAAATCGAATGTAAGGAAAGAGACACGAAAATAACCTCATGTATTTTTAAGTTCTATAGACTTTGCATGAAATACCGGAATCCATAATTATGCATACTAAAGATCACATATTTTCAAAAATAAGTTGATTGGAATGTAATATGGATGGAGAGAACATTCAACAGTCATCGACCGCATGCATTTGCAGCCATCCATTGCCTACCAATTATTAAATGAATTATACAAATTCTTGCATGCAGTTTCTCCATGTGTGGCATGAGTTGACTAGAAAATAAATGACATGTAAACATCATAATAGTGGGTAAACATGAGTTGAGGCAATTTTAGGTAATGATCCTTGCAACTTATGGCACAAAGCACCCGTCGGATTAAGAAAGTGCCAGAAAATAAATGGCCAACATATGAAATTTGTATGTTGTCAGTTTTGAAATTATAATCGTGCAACATAAATCATGCATATGATTTATAAATCATAAATGATTAAACTAATCATAAATCTAGATGCTTGCACAAATTCCAAGATGCATAATATATATATTATGCAGAATCATATTACATGAAATCAACAGTGTACAATGCAGTTCCTCGAAAGTGAATGTAATATGCATGTGAATAGAATCAAAGTCATCTTAAGATTGTTGGGAATAAAATTACACCAATATTGTGCATATTATATTCACAAAAAATATACCATTTATTTGCGTGAAATCGAAACGTAATTTCGACTTATCGAAATAGGATTTGAAAAGCAAAACATAAAAGTTACCAAAACAATAATAGTTATCGAATCCGAATGCATGAATATGGATTCATCTCTTTCGATTCTTGAACGAAAGTAAATCATTCTTTGGATCGAATCTTGCACCATGAACATATAAATAATGTTAAACATTTTCTGAAATCAAAGTATAATTAAAAGACATCAGAAAATGAGGAAAGAAATGCAAGTGATGGATTGACCGAGGCAAGTGTTTGACACTCTTTCCTTAAAATGAATTTTCCTCGTATCGGTGCTAACGATTTTTTTGGCAATTATCTTCCAAGATACAATTACCACGTCAGGTCATAGGAGCACCCCAAATGACTTCAACCAACGAACTCGAACGAAATTCTCTCTCTATCATAACCATGATTTGGATGCAAGATATAATTACTTCCACAAAGTATTTGACACAACATGACATGAAATGAATAATATGGATTTACAAATGAACGTCCAAGGGATCCTATATATATAAGTTGAAAGGTTCTGGGTAAAGGGACACACCCCAAATTCAACATTTCTCGTGAAAAGTTGCAACACCTCATTTCAAACATGTATCCTTTCGAAAAGTTGCAACACTTCATTCTTCCAATTTTGGACTGCAATTTCTCGTTTATCTGAAATTGATTTCGAGATTCTAAATATGCCACAACGATCTACTCGATAAGTAGAATAAGTTGGTCTATTTACTTTTGTAATTTGACCATTGGATCAAGTCCGAATATTCGACTGAAGTTGACACGAAGTCACACATTTTCATTTTGATTTAATACATAACCAACTTTTCAATTACTTTTGAACCAATTTCAACATTCTCTAATAACCAAAGTGCTATACATTTGTCTAAAAATTCCATGTTTCATGATAATATTATTTCAAAAAGAATTCTGAAAATTGGTAAGGTTGATACCCAATTTAATCCTTCAGATATAGGAACAAAAATAATACATTTAAATAAATTTCAAAACTGGTTGAAGTTATTATTTGTTGATTTTTTGAACTGTATGTATAGGTGCTTAAAGCAAATGAAAAATGAAATTGTCGATATTGCTTTGAGTTGCACTTTTTTGGTCCCAAGTTTCTAGTAGCAAGGTGGAGATTGTTTAAGCTCGAACATGTGATCTATTATGTGCTCCCAAAATTTGAAAGTTAAAGTCACACGTGTTGAAATGGAAACTTTGTTAGTGGATGCCTTTTTATGAGATCTTGAAATCTAACGACGTCCTGGTAGTTGAATTGGCATCTAGATGTTACTGTGTATATCATATATTTGCCGTTTCACTTGGCATATCAATTGCTTCGATTTTGAGAGTTCTATGTGATAGAGTTTTACTCTCGTTGGCTAGGGTTTGATATGAAATCTTCTCGTCTCTTATACACATCATTCGAAACTGTAATATGTTAGTTTAGTCTCTAATTTTTGTACTTTTTGAGTAGGATCTGTAAGAACGAGAGGATTCTTATACCGTAATATTTTAGAGAGATGGTTTGAGGTTCCTTCTATGATTCCTTTGTAGATCAGCAGTTTTCTTGAAAGAGATAGGTCTCTTGTACCACCTTTGTGTCCTGGTTAAACTATATAACCTTCATTGCCATTTTTGGGGCTATATAGTGCAACCGACATTTTATTGGATGCTCAACAAGGGAATAGGTTTTAGAAATGGTCGCCAAATCTTTGGAGTTTCGGTTGAAAAATTCTCTGTGTTTAATCTTTTAATTTCTGTAAGTTTTACTTTCTGTCGAGTTGAGAAATTTTGTATCTTGAGTTTAATATCGTATTATTTGGACCTTTCAGCTTTTACCTAAGAATGCCCCTGTTTTTAATAAATAGGAGTAGATATATTTATTCGGAAGAGTTGAAAGTCTCTAAATCAGAAGGCTCAAAATTTACAGTATAAAAATAACATCCAGAGAAATTTGATATTGAGTCGTTTTGAGAGGCATTCTGGGTTGTTTCTCTAGTTTGGCTCACATGATTGATCTGCTTAAGAAAATCTGCCCAGATGAGAAAATTAGGCTAAACCCATCTTTCAGTAACCTTGAATTCTCCTTATGTGGCCGCAATTGTAAATTTAATGCGCGTAATATGTTGTAAAAGAACATGGATATACCATCCATATCAGGTATAATACTACTAAAATTCTCATGTTATTTTTTTCAAAGACCTTTGTTTTTGCAAAAAATTCTAAAATTTTAGTATTTCTCAAGACATCATATTAAACACCACTAGCTATCATTTTTCCCTGGCCAAGAAATAAGAATCAGGCGCTACCCAAAGCTGGTGAAAAGTCAATCTAGAAACTTTGTCCATACAGCTTGTCTTACATTAAGGGTGTGTTTGATTACATTTATTTTCCATAAAAAATATCAATTTTCCACTCAAATTCCTACTTAGAGTGTTTGATTGTTATTTTTTTCCATGGAAAACATTTTCCAACTTTTGAAAATATGCCTAATTTTCCTTGTTTTTAAGGAAAACATTTTCCTACGATAGATGTGATTTTTATTTTTCACAAAAGATGGAAAATATTTTCTTTTCTAGGTGATATTTTCCATGCCAATCAAACACACTCTAATTGATTATCAAGGGTTAAACTTATGTCCTGTTTGACAATGCTTTTGTTTCTTACAGAATGGTTTTATAGAGGAAATTACCTTAGGTCGACTTCTTTTAGAAGCTCTTTTTACTAGACAAAGTATTTTCATAAAATTATCCAAATTTGTTTATAAATAACTTTCGATTTCTCAAAAATCCAGATAAACAAGGCTTTACTCCAGAAAAATTGAAGGTTGAGAAAAAAATTGCGTGTGACAATGATAGGCCCGCAGTCCAAGTCACATATCAAAGGCGCAACAAGAATACAAGGGCATAATAGGAAATGAAGAAGGAGAAATGGGCACATGCTTAGTTACACAATCAGTTAGAAAGAATCATCGAGAAGCACGAGTGACCTATAAATAAGAGAATATTGACAGTTGAAAGGTAGGCAAAAATTGGTAATCTGTTAGGAGAGGATTGGCTCTCTCGAATAGCCAAAATTATCATTTCTTCTGTTAGTTCCATTGTATACATTCTGCTCTTCCTTAGCAGAGAGTTCCTTTGTAATTCTCGTTTATTAAAGAAGTTTAGCTATTTCTCTTGCATTATTTTAAAGGTTCCATATTTCAGTCACGCACTTAATCCAACGGGTAAAAACAAATCTGCTTACGAGAGGGAACTGATGGCCATAGTTTTTGCAATCCGAAAGTGGTGACATTACTTGTTGGGCCAAAAGTTCTACATTTGCACAGATAAAAAAAGTCTAAAGTTCTTAATGGAGCAAAGGGAGGTGAATCCAGAGTATCAGAAATGGCTGATCAAATTAATGGGATATCAGTTTGAAATCAGATATAAATCTGGAAACGAAAATAAGGGAGCTGATGCGTTATCTTGGATCAGCTCCTCAGCTGAATTACTTGCGTTAACAACTCCTATAGTATTGCAATTGGGCAAGCTAGCCAAAGAAGTAGAAGCTGACCTACAGTTGCAAGAAATCATTCGGGACATCCAGAAAAATCCTTCCAGCAAGCCGGATTATGCAATGGTAAGCGGTCAGATGTTGTACAAAGGGAGGATACTTCTACCTAAGAGATCGAGGTTGATTCCGTTAATCTTACAAGAGGGGCATGACGGAAGAATAGGAGGTCATTCTGGGTTTTTAAAAACTTATAAGTGGATTGCTACCAATGTTTACTGGGAAGGAATGAAGAAGGAAATCTACCAGTACATTAGCAAATGCACAATTTGCCAGCAAAACAAGTACGTTACTTTGTCACCCGGGGGCCTGTTACAACCATTGTCGATTCCAAATCAAGTTTGGGAAGAGGTAGCCATGGACTTTATCGAAGGGCTACCAAGATCTGGAACTATGGATACTATTTTAGTGGTGGTCGACAGGTTTAGTAAGTATGGGCATTTTATTGGGCTCAAACATCCATTTACGGTGGTAAGTGTGGCGAAGGTATTTGTTAAAGAAGTGATAAAGCTTCATGGGATTCCCCATTCCATAGTATCAGACCGCGACAAGGTTTTTATGAGTTTCTTCTGGGAAGAGTTGTTCCGCTTACAAGGTACTACACTCAGCCGCAGTACAGCCTACCATCCCCAGACCGATGGGCAGTCTAAGTTGTTGAATCGCACCCTGGAGACTTATCTCCGTTGTTTTGCTTCATCTCAGCCTAAATCATGGTTTAGTTGGTTGCCATGGGTGGAGTTGTGGTACAACACATCCTATCATACGGCAACAAAAATGACTCCTTTCCAGATTGTATATGGGTGTGAATCCCTACCACTGCTACGATTTGAAAAAAGTTCCACACCAGTATCAGTAATTGAACATCAACTACTAGAACGTGATCACATTTTGGATGAGTTAAAGGCACAATTGCTCCAAGCCCAGGCTAAGATGAAAGGCATAGCAGATAAGAAACGACGAGACATCCAGTTTCAGATTGGCGACCTAGTATACTTGAAGATTAGACCATATCGACGAAAGTCGTTGGCTGCACGCCCAAATGAGAAGTTGGCTCCAAGGTTCTATGGCCCGTTCACAGTGGAAAAGAAGATTGGACAGGTTGTATATAAACTGTCCCTACCTACAACATGCCACATCCATCCAGTTTTCCATGTGTCACAGTTGCGCAAGGCAGAGGGTGCAGCGCAAGCAGTGAATGTGCCTGACCAACTAAGTGAGGAGTTAGAAATGATGGTGGAACCTGTAGCAGTGCTCGGGGTTCGACCAGGGACAGGTAATAACATTAGAGGTATTGACGTCTTAATTCAATGGAAGGGGTTACCACCACTGGAAGCTACATGGGAATCCTTTGACCGGCTGAAACAACAATTTCTCTCCTTTCACCTTGAGGACAAGGTGAGTTTCGTTGGGGGGAGTAATGATACGCTCACAGTCCAAGTCACATATCAAAGGCGCAACAAGAATACAAGGGCAGAATAGGAAATGAAGAAGGAGAAATAGGCACATGCTTAGTTACACAATTTGTTAGAAGGAATCATCGAGAAGCACGAGTAACCTATAAATAAGAGAATATTGACAGTTGAAAGGTAGGCAGAAATTGGTAATCTGTTCGGAGAGGATTGGCTCTCTCGAATAGCTAAAATTATCATTTATTCTGTTAGTTCCATTGTATACATTCAGCTCTTCCTTAGCAGAGAGTTCCTTTGTAATTCTTGTTTATTAAAGAAGTTTAGCTATTTCTCTTGCATTATTTGAAGGTTCCTATTAGACAACTACATCTTTACATGTTTTGATGAATGAGCAAACTTATGGTGCATTGTTTTAGAGTCGAATTTTCAATAAATTTTGAAGTCAATACTAATCGTATACTCTAAAAGACTACAAAATATGGCTCAAAAGACAAATAATTAATAACTTTATTAAAAGTTGAAAAATACTTACGCCCATCTTATCATCTTTTTATTTTGGTCCCTTTCGACTAATGGTCGGCCTGTGATTGATTGCCTTCTTGTTCTTATTTTGAATGGACTTGTCATCGTTGTTGAGACTAATGATTTTTAATGCTTACTATTGAAATAGAACAAATGCATTACATATATATAGTTACACAGCAATATTACCATAGCTAGTTGACTTGATATATATTAAGAGTAAACATCATTCAAGTAGAAATTGCTTAGAAAATTATTTGTCTTTTGCCTCCATTCATCATAGTATATGGATTGAGTTGAGATAGATAGACGATAACAAATCTCATACAACCCAATGTTTTTTTCAAAACACTTCTCGATTAAATTAATTCGGGTAATTATGCCATTCAAAATTATTGATAACTTTGAATCTCTAAGATATGAGTTTATACAATACTTATATAATAATATTTTTTATATACATACATTTCTATTGAATATACATAACATGTTATCATTGTCTAACTTTATCGGTTCATATTTCGAATGGATAGAAATCATATAGGGTGAAGCGGCCACCAAGCCAATGTTATTTTTATTTTTATTTTTCCTTCCCAACAAGAATATTGTGTTACCTATAGACAGCACTAGGCCAAGAGAGACATGACCATGTTACTCTGGTATTCCAGAAACTATTAATTTGATGAATTTCAACATTTCTTGTCTATGTTATTATACAGCATTTAACAGTGACCTTAAGATCTAATACCATTAATTAATTCATTTTTAATAACAACTTGTGTTTTTGTTTTATTTTATATCAGATGAATTGTTTGATAACTCTAATCTCGAATCTGATTGCTCGTTTAAACTTGTGACTTGATATCATATTGGATTTGAATTCTATATTAAAAAAGGGAGTAGCCGAAACTTTTTTATGCTGTATATTTATTTCATTTTTATTCAATATGAGATTTATTTATTAACAGTTTTGTTAACGTAATGTTTGGATAAAAAAAGAAGGGGGACAGGACTTCAAAACTAACCAAAATGGGTTGGAGCAAGTTGCTATAAAGCCAATTTGTGAAGATTAATGCTGCAATTTCCTATCAATTTATTTATTAAATTGTCTTTAAACAAGCTTCCTCAAATACATTTTATATTTGTTTATGATAAAATATATGACTAGTGCATATTTAAAAAAAAAAAAAAATTAGTGACCCCAAGATTTGAATTTAAGTCGTATCTGCTTTGGTACCACATAGAAACTACTTGATCTAAAAGATTAAATTGTTATACTAAAAAAGAATATATTTATCTAATTCCATATTTCACGTCTTTAATTCTTCTAAATTTTTATAAATATATGGATAACATCAATCAATTACTGAAACTTACTTTGGTCGAATTTGGATACATTGGATACCATCTTCTTCTTATAGAAATAAACAGCCCCAACAGTCCCACACGCATACATAAAATTTTAGCCATTAAAGTGAGTAGAAATTTATTATTTAATTTGCATCGGAAAGCCCATTACATTCAGTTATAAATTCATTTGTCTATCACTTTCCTTTATATTTTCTAATAAATTCATTTTTCTAGCACGT
>NW_019266740.1:1307305-1308605 GCF_002742605.1 Olea europaea var. sylvestris
TTATATTGATTCAACAGTTAGTATATTAGGAAGACTATAGCATGATTAGGCTCCACAAAGTCCTGGAATTTAAACAGGTCAATTGTCCGATATGTTTTTTTGGTTAAATTTTAACAGATCCAGATGCAGAAGTCATTGCTCTTTCACCAAAAACACTCATGGCTACCAACAGATTCATCTGTGAAATCTGCAAGAAAGGTTTCCAAAGGGACCAAAATTTGCAGCTCCACAGAAGAGGACACAATCTTCCATGGAAACTTAAGCAAAGGGCTAACAAAGATCAGATAAAAAAGAAGGTCTACATATGCCCGGAAAAGACCTGCGTTCACCACGACCCGTCCCGGGCTCTCGGGGACCTCACCGGGGTCAAGAAGCACTTCAGCAGGAAACATGGTGAGAAGAAGTGGAAATGTGAGAAATGTTCAAAGAAATATGCTGTTCAGTCAGACTGGAAAGCTCATTCTAAGACTTGTGGGTCTAGGGAATATAAATGTGACTGTGGAACTCTTTTTTCCAGGTACTTCTAATTTAATTCAACCCGAACTTATGCTTCTTGTTTGGGAATATTTGTTCCAAGAAATAAATGTTGCTCATAATTTCAACCAATGATTGAGTAATAATTGCAAATTCATTAATACAGGAAGGACAGTTTTATTACACACAGAGCTTTCTGTGATGCCTTAGCTGAAGAGAGTGCAAGATCATTTGGAGCCAATAATTTGAACTTCAGAAATGATTTGAATGGGAATCTGACGAACCATCAACAGAATTTGGATCATGGGTTTTCTGGAATTCCCCTTCTTGGAGCTGGTTTTAGACCAGATTTTACCGGTATGGCCCCGGCCGGGAATTCTGATCAGAAGCCTAGATTATCACTTTGGTTGGATCAAGGGAATTCTCAGCTCAATCCAATTTATGCAAATTCAAATCTTTTCATGCCTAATATGATGCAAATGTCATCGAATAACAATGTTTTCGACTCGTCAAATCAGTTTCCATGGCTGGAAAGAACAGCAGCCTCTGCAAATCTCTCTTTGTTCCCACCACAAGGCCTAAAGGAAGAGGCAGTGAGTAGCAAAGGGTTAACAATGGCGGCAGCAGAATCCCTTTCTTCCTTATACTCTGATAATCAGAATCTTCACTTGAACTCTTCAGCGTCTGCATCAATGTCTGCAACTGCACTTCTGCAAAAGGCAGCTCAAATGGGATCGACCAAAAGCAATCAAACATTCTTCAACAATCCCATAAACAGAAGTGAATTGCACCAGGTTTTCAAACAGCAGGCACTGGAGAATTCACC
>NW_019266741.1:0-1945 GCF_002742605.1 Olea europaea var. sylvestris
TGACATGGAATGATGACAAAATATCAGTCCACCTTAAGTGAGAGTGTACTTTTGTATTTCAATTAATGTTCAATTTGCTCTTCGAAATATTCGAGGTAGAGTATATTTACTATCTTGAATCAAATAAAACCGAAGATGGTTCATATCTTATTCTATATAATCCTATTCAGTCGAGCACAATGAAGACGTTGATATGAAGTAGCTTCTCTACAGGACTGGATACTGCAATAGACGATGTTGTCTTAATACAATTCTATACCGTGAAGTCCATCTTCCCAAAAATGGCATCAAAGATTATGCATATTCCTTCTGGAAATGCTCATCTCATCCATTCATGCAGTGGCAAAATCCAACCCGGTTTTAGTAATTTATTTCACGCCTCTCAGCGAAGAATTTGCCACTTACGAATTGCTCAGGAAGCAAAGCAAGCCAGACTGCAGTATCAGCTCCTTCTTCAGGGCTAGTATGCCCAGCCCAACCTGTCATGGCTGTCTTCACCCAGCCTGGACAGTAGCAGTTGATATAAATCTTCTGACCCTCCGGCCGACCTGAAAGTACCCTACTCATCAGCCTGGTGTAAGTGTTGACGGCCAGTTTTGACAATGAATAATCGGTGAACACTTGAGGCCATCCACCAGATGTCCAACTTCCATCATTCACTTGTTCTAAAAATGTTGCAACAGTCTGATCGATCAATTCTTCTGATAATGAGCCATCATCTTCGAGTTGTTGTCTCAAAGAAAGATTCCCAATTCTCTGCAAAATCAGACGAACATTGATCATTCTCAAGTTTGCGTACAAAGAAATTCCAAATACTATTAGACTTCTAAAGATTCAAATCCCAGAAAATATGAAATTATGCGAGAACGGAGATGTCTTTGTCCAATTTATGAAATATGAAACATAGTCTTACATTCCGCCTGCCATTTAGCCTTCCTAGTCGCGAGCTCACATTAACAATACGAGCACCAGAAGCAGAAGGTCTCATCAAAGGAATCAGAGCTTTGATCATATTTTTTGTGCCGTAGTAGTTGGTATCAAAAACTTTTTCAGCAAATTCTACAGAATTATCCGAGCCAGCATTGAAGTTAACTCCTGCGTTGTTTACCTAGAAGTTGGCAAATAATCAGTGAGAATTGCCAATCATCAACCCAAATGATTAAACAAAACATATGATAACTCTCGCAGCTATATCACATTTAAAACTTGGAACTTTCGCCGGAGAATCTCTTAGAACAAAGAAATGAATCAGGTCCTATCGGACCTCAACTAAAAGTTGATCAAACGTACCCAATTGCAGAAACTATACTTTCCGAAAAACAAACACAAAAAAAGGGACATTTCATCACGAAACAAAAGGGAAACTTTTCCTTCTCTCTCATTTTTCAGAAGCAATTCAAAGGTTTAAATTCACTTTTCATTTGGAATTAGTTTGATTAGCAACCAAATCAACGATTTGTAAAAGCAAAGCTGAATAATTAGAGGTTACTTTACCAGTATATCTACACTACCAAAAGTTTGTTTTACCCAATCAGCAAATAATTTGATCGAGGAAGAATCCACCACATCCAACTGATGGAACACCACATTAAGACCTCCTTCTTGCAAGACTTTTGCAGCTTCTTCACCAACTTTTGTCTCCCTTGATGTGAGAATAACTGTCAACCCATGCAATGAGAATTGGCGTGCAATCTCAAATCCAATTCCTCTGTTTGCCCCCGTCACCACGGCTATGGTATCGGAAGACCACCATCTGGAAAAAAAATAATAATAATAAATAAATAAAAATTTACAATAATTTAGCTTAAAGTTAAATTCTTCGGAGTCAACCTTGACCAACTAACTGATCTTTGCTCCATCCTGATGTAATACAAACTTGCAAAATCGCTAAGGAAATAAGAATAGCAATGAGGAAAATGTATTCTCCTACCGAAGTTTGTAGTTT
>NW_019266741.1:6776-7561 GCF_002742605.1 Olea europaea var. sylvestris
CACTAAAATAAGGTACCGGCCCTCGTAATAGCTACGCTTTCTTGTATTCTTCCAACTTTGACTCTCTTTTCTGACAGGAAAAATGGGCAATTCAATTCCACAGATTTTCCACCAACAAGATCCTCGCCAATCATCATGTTTTCTCTCAATTTTCATCTAACTCCTATCCCATTCTACCCACCAATCTATATATACAACATATAATCTTATTCCTTTTTTTTTTATCCACTTTATGCAGTGAAGAAGAATCAAGATATTGTGTCAATTTTCCCCCGTTAATTATAATGTCTGGGGGAGTGGAAAGGCATGTGAATTTCCCTGCAACAATGGAATCCATAAGCAAAAAGGGCCAACGACAAGCCCGCTCCGGGTGCTGCAACTCGGATAAAAAACCAGGGCTGGTATCATTAGACCATGTTTTAGCCGCCTTAAGGGAAACCAAGGAAGAAAGGGATTCAAGAATTCGAAATTTATTCAATTTTTTTGATTCGGATAACGTGGGGTACTTGGATTATGCTCAAATCGAGAAGGGCCTTTCGGCAATGCAAATTCCGGCTGATTATAAGTATGCGAAAGAGCTTTTGGATGTTTATGATGCTAATAAGGATGGGAGGGTTGATTATCAAGAGTTCAGGAAGTATATGGATGATAAGGAGCTGGAGTTGTACAGGATATTCCAGGCTATTGATGTGGAGCACAATGGATGCATTTTGCCTGAGGAGTTATGGGCTGCTCTTGTCAAGGCTGGTATGCTATCAATTATTCTTCATCTAGTTATTTGTGTC
>NW_019266741.1:8664-12270 GCF_002742605.1 Olea europaea var. sylvestris
AGAAAAGCTATTGCAGCCCCCATAGAATTCATGGAAAGCAACAACAGGCCATCCTTCATGATATCAACAATGCCCCTCCTGCAACTTGCCCAAGGGAGGATTTATAGCCTCCATCTGTATTTAGTTTTACACCCCCTGGTCTAACCCACTTTTTAGTCTAGGGAGAGAATATATAACATTCTGCCATGAGCCTTCCAATCCCAAATTTTACTGTTACATTTGCATATCCTTTTCCAATGCTCTTTTGTCATCAATCCACAATTGCCATCAGCTTAATTAGCCCCTCCACCTACCAGACCACTCTTGAGGCATTCATCTGGATATTCCTATGTTTGCCGTCATTACGCTCAGATCATAAGAAATAAAGAATCAATAGGGGCAGAAGGATAGTCTTGGTCTCTTTACTTCCTTTTTTCTTCTTCTCATCATCGAGTGATGATGCATGCTCTCCTATTCTACTAATTTTTAATAAGATGCTTAATCAAAACAGATCAAGCTTTCATTGTACTTAATCATAGATTGGAGCGTTGAAAAAAGATGAAAAGTTGATGTCAAAGTTCACAATTGAGGACAAGTGTCTTTAAGGGAGATGGAATGATACTTCCATATATTTCTTGTTTTGTTTATTTTATATTTCCATTTGTAGCTTTATGTTTTAGTTATATTTTGAATTAGTCAAACTAGTTGGAGTGGGTTGTTGGAGATACAAGACCTCATTTTCTCGTACATGAGTTTTACACATGTATTATCATTTTTTCCGGAGGGATATTGGGAATCATGGAGCAATAACTTTAGTTTTGGGTCTAGTTGTGTTGTATATAAACACAACGATCAATGAAAATAACATCAGATTATTTTGGTTGCAAACATAGTTTTCATTTTGGAGTTTTAGTTTTCCTCAAAAATCTGTCTATGGAGGTCAAGGCGCCGTTGAACGAGCCTGTATCTTATTTTAATATTCTTACTACAAAATCGACCATATCATGGTGGGAGGATTATTTAGTTCCAAATAAGAATACCTGCCATAGTCACGAGTCTCTTTATATACGCGACTCTTGTCATAGTCAACGAGATTGTAACTTCCAGGAAGAACTTCGAATTGATGCTTCTTCGGCCTAATACAATATACAAGTGGGACTTGCACTATGAGTATGCTGTGTCAGCGTCAAAAGCAGCCTCGGAGCACAGGCGGTTACATAGTTCGTTCCAACCAAGCCATAGCCCTCCCAGACGCTTCTTTTTTTGACTTGCGATTTTCTAGCATGACGCGAAGCGAAGGGATTGTATTTAACCTATGATCGGGATCCCTTGGATAACCTTATGTTGATGCCTTTCATTGGCTCCAGATTAGTCGACCAGAATGGAACCATGCAGACACGAGATTGATCTTCCAAAGAACAAGGCCTTTTTCGTATAAGGAGTCTTGGTCTCAAGTCAAGCTGGGGCCTCATTTCATGCTCGTAAAAACAGAGATCATTCTCACAGGTTTTAATTCTGTTCTAAAATCCTAAATTATCTGAAATCTTCCAAACTACTTCTGTTTCTATGATTCCTTGTAGGGCCAACTATCTGCATTAGTTCCTTGATGAAATGGCATTAGATACTGTCAGAATTTTCATTTGTCTTTTGATGAATTCTAATGTTAGTTTTGAAATTTTACTTCATGGGATGGAATTATTTCGCAGTTATTAATTCCTATTATGAGTTATCTTCTTCTTATAAGCCACAGCAGTTCCCTTTTGCAGGGATAGAAATTGATGGTGAAGAACTTGCTAGTTTTGTTGAGCATGTTGATAAAGACAATGATGGAATTATAACTTTTGAAGAATGGAGAGATTTTCTTTTTCTCTATCCGCATGAGGCTACCATTGAAAACATTTATCGGTATTGGGAAAAAGTATATCTTGTTGATATTGGTGAACAGGCTGTAATTCCTGAAGGCATCAGCAAACATGTTCATGCAACAAAATATTTGATTGCAGGCGGAGTTGCTGGAGCCGCATCTCGTACTGCAACTGCGCCTCTTGATCGTCTCAAGGTGGTTTTACAAGTTCAGACTACACGTGCTTGCATTTTTCCTGCAGTTAAAAGCATTTGGAAGGAAGGGGGTTTTTTGGGATTTTTCCGGGGTAACGGAATAAATGTGTTGAAGGTTGCACCGGAAAGTGCCATTAAGTTTTATACATTTGAAATGTTGAAGAATGTTATCGGTGGTACTGAAGGAGAAAAACGCGGTGATGTAGGAACTGTAGGACGACTAATTGCAGGTGGTTTGGCTGGTGCTGTGGCACAAACCTCTATTTATCCAATGGATCTAGTGAAAACTCGATTACAGACCTGCGTGTGTGAAGGTGGAAATGTTCCGACCTTGTGGAAATTGTCAAGAGATATATGGATTCAAGAGGGACCTCGGGCCTTTTATCGAGGACTGCTACCATCTGTTTTGGGAATGATCCCTTATGCAGGCATTGACTTAACCATGTACGAAACCATGAAAGATGTATCCAAGAAATATATTCTCCGTGAAAGTGGTATGATCGTATACATTTTTCAGTACATAAATACTTGGCCCACTAGTCTGTCATTATCTGTCAGACACAGCATGATTCTTGGGATTGTTAAAAGTTTATATTCTATGCAGAACCCGGTCCTCTTGTGCAACTCAGTTGTGGATCAATTTCAGGAGCTGTTGGAGCCACCTGTGTTTACCCACTGCAGGTTGTAAGAACAAAGTAAATAGTTTACATAAGCCTGTTTGGCTAAAGCTTAAACAGCTCGCTTAAAATGCAACTAAGTTTTTAAATGAATGATTTTATACGGTGCAAGTTAACTATACTTTCTAAATAAGTTACATTTTTTGTTTAAAAGTGAGAAAAAATAAGTCATGCAAAATATGGAAACTACAAGTTACTCTTAAATAACTTCAACTTTTTTAAGCTTTTAGCCAAACATGCTCATCCTCTTTGAAGAACTTCCCGTCATGCAAGTGATATTACTTACTTCCTGTAATGCTGACAATGGTTTGTTCTCAGAATGCAAGCGCAACATACAAATACAGATGCTGCTTACAGGAGCATGTCAGACGTATTCTGGAGAACATTTCGGCACGAAGGTTTTAGGGGCTTCTATAAAGGACTTTTTCCTAATCTTCTTAAAGTTGTACCAGCAGCAAGCATTACGTATCTAGTTTACGAAAGCATGAAGAAGAGTCTAGATCTTGATTAGTTGATAATTCTTCCCTGCGAGGCAGCTACAATTTAGACCAAAAAGAAAATAAAAATGAAGCTGATTATATTGATAAAGGTATGATAAATTTATTTTTTTATTTTTTTAAAAATAAAAAATTAACTAGCGTTATTCGTATTGCACATTATATTTTTATTTCCATGGGATGGCAATGCGAGAGACAGCAAAGACCGTTGACTATCCTCGTGGAATTGGCCGACTGACTATGTTTGATATTTAAATATACATAACAATGCCTGTGTATCTTGATTCTTGAGAAATAGGTAATTGTTGTTATTCTGGCTACATTACTAAAAGAACTATAAAATGTTCATGAAGTTACCATTTTTGCTATATTGATTGTTAAAGCATTTTTTTTTT
>NW_019266741.1:14371-49716 GCF_002742605.1 Olea europaea var. sylvestris
AATGTGAATTATACATTTTTAGAAAATAAATTTAATGAATGTGTAAATTTATACCATTTTAGCCTTAAAGAAATGTAGCTTAAGTCCTTGTTTGACAACCATTAAAATGAGATTTTTGGGGAAAATGAGTTTTGTAATAATGATTTTTTTTGAAAAATGTGTGGTTAAAAATTTTTAGGTTTACGTACAACATATTTTATTATGAGAATGTGTGGTTGAAAATAGTTTGAAAAAAACAGAGTTTTTGTTTTAATAGTTCTCGAATAGGAGCCAAATTTAAAATCTGGAAAACTATGAAACCTACATATAAAATATACTAAACGCGCTTGTTAGAGTAAAATATTAGTCTTTCAATCGAGTTAAACTTAGCAAACATGCCTGAAAGTGCATGTGTAGACACAGACAACAAGAGATCCATAAGGTAAATAAGATAGTACATATTGCTCTTTTGAAATTAAAAGAGAGACAACAAAACGGAAAGATCAGGAAACAACTGCAGGAGGAATAATGGATTTACTTCATGAACCACCAAACGACACAAACACAATTGAAAAAAGGAAGAAAAATTCATAAACCAACAACCCCTCAAGCCCTATTCTCAATAAATCGGGGGCGAGCTGCATAAATTTCATTCTACAGCTTCGTTCGATTCATTGATAAATCTGCAGAGTAACACATTCTTAATTGTGATAATATATAAAAATACGAAAATCCTGGAAGAAAGGCGTCACCTTCCCTTTGCCTCTATGACTTGCCTTCGTGGTTTGTACTACCCTTCCATAGAAAGAGTTTCATATCTTTTGCATCATTTTCTTTCTCTTCTTCTTCTTCTTCATCATCTTCGTCTCAACGTAATGCGTTAACTGTACGGCGATGGTTCAACTCCCTCAGAGTCCTAGGTTATATATAACCTTGCTGCACCTAAGTGATCTTCTTTGCTAAGAAACTATTGCAACATAGACAATGGCAATTTTGAATGGTCCCCTACTAGTTCGTACTTATCCATTGCTAAGAATATTATTGTTCTTCAATAATTTAAATTATCAAAGACAGGTGAATGCTGTCCCTCCACCTGGTGAAAAAGCTACCCCTACCTTGTGTGTCTAGCTAAAAAGGGTCAGTCCAACTCCTTTTATCGAGTGGAGATTGAAAAGTTGAAACTCACAATATTGTGAGACTCTACACTTACACTCAAAATCCATCATTCAGACGTTAGTAAGACTTGTCATCGATCAAAGGATGTTTTATTTTGCGTTATGCTCAGTGAATGGAATAGTCGACTATTTTGAGATATATTCTTCTCCCGTTTAAATTTAATAATTATAGAGATAGAGAAAATTTAATTAACCTGTGTCACTGCCTAGATAAAAAGATGGCAAAATGTTGGTTATAACAGTAAAAAAGGGCTCCAAAAGAAGGAAGTGGGACAGTGTATATATTTAGATATGCCTTTCTCTTTATAGAGGTACAATCATTTTCCACCATCCACTTGTTATCCCCTGATTTTCAAATGATTCTGAGAATCTTGTTAGTCCAAAGGGCACTGATAAATTTAGTGGGAACCATTATCCCATGCTAAAAAAATATTTAAAAACGTGGTAAAGAGCAATAAGAGATCTGACTTTAGTTTAGGTGTTTGTTTGATAGGGATTTTGATAATTGATTTTTTGATCATTAGAAATAAAATGGATTCTACCTGTAAGAGAAGAATTCAAACATGACGGGTGAAATAATAAAATAACGGTCAAAAAATTGATTTTAATTGACTTTTAAGCTGTACCAAATAAGCTCTCAGATAAGAAATTCTGCTGCTCTATATTTGAGATGGTGTGTATAGGGGTGTTAAGTGCCAGCTTGCCACACAAGCGAGTAGCAAAACCCTCATGTGAATCGCTCGAAGGATCTTAACTGGTGAATGAACTGCAATTTTCACTAGAAACAAAATTAGTGAGCCATGAGCGACGTGAAAAATGAGTCCACATTTGATGAAGCTCGCTCACTCACCTAACACGTGAGCGAGAGCTTGCTTACTTGATGAGTCAAGTTCGGCACGGGAGATCTGAGCACTTTAGCTCAATCCATTTAATACCCCTATGAGTATATTTGAACGTTTAAATAAAAAAAGTAAAGTCATGTGAGACTATCCTCCAATTATTGTTTCCTCTTGACTAGTTTATAGACACGACTCATGAGAATGTGGTAGAAAATTATGCTTATTAATATTTTGGCAACTAGTCTATTTTTATAAGTGCCTATAAAGATAGGCACAAAAGAATCTGCAAGATAGTCTAAGCCCCTGTTTGGCCCCCTTTTTTTAAAATAAAAATGAGTGGAATAATATTTTTTTGAAAAATGAGTGATTGAAAATTAATGAAAATTTTTCGATTTAGGTGTAATATTATTTTATGGAAAAGTGTGTGATTGAAAATAGAAGAAAAAAAAATGAAATAGAATTTAATGGAAGCGAAACGGGGGTTAAGTGTGAACATTGAAGTTCTCGAGTTAGAAGAAGGATAACATAATATCAGTAAGTAATGAAGGAACTCAATATTTGAAGTTTGTTTATCACTTTTACATAGTTATTCAAATGAATAATACTACGTATCACCACCAGCACAATCTAGGTGATCATGAAGTCCATTGCTTCATTATTTAATTGAAATGCATTCTAACTTCAATACACGTTTCCACGGTATACTCTATTCCACCTAGATCAGTGCTACTACTAGGGAGGTTACATAACATTAAAATGGAAAAATCCAATTGTATAGAAAAATAATGTATAAAAGCCTTACAGACAGAACATGGGGTGAGTTAAAATATTGTAAAAAATAACCATCCACCCCTACATGTGTGTATTCTGTACAGCTTCTGTAAATGATTTTTCTGTACATGTAGGTGATTTGTAATAAAATATATAAAGGATCAGGCTATTGCATTGGGAAATGGGTATACTCCGTGGGAGTG
The DNA here is from genome assembly GCF_002742605.1 of Olea europaea var. sylvestris. Taxonomy (NCBI): domain Eukaryota; kingdom Viridiplantae; phylum Streptophyta; class Magnoliopsida; order Lamiales; family Oleaceae; genus Olea; species Olea europaea. The sequence continues at coordinate 17,339 of NW_019266741.1, forward strand.
GACCTTGATCCAATTAAGAGTTGGGCTTTTTGAGTTTGAGGTTGGTGGAGTTCTTGGCCTTTCGGGCCCTTCAACACTCGATTAATGATTGTAAAGACATTATTTATGTTGAAATATGTTCTAGTGTCTGGTTATATTTGATCAAAGTTGTATTTCAAAATATGTTTAGATAAGTTAAGTGGATTACTTCTAAGTAATAGAAGCGATTTAACTAAGGGGAGCATTCCACCTATCAATATATTTGACAAAAGTTTTTAACAAATGATCTTGACCATCGATAAAAATTAATTTAATGGTTTCAATAAATCACCAAAGTAAAATTCTTGTACCTACATCCAAACACACTATATCTAATCTAATATTAGCATCCATCCCATTATCTTCGGCTCAACGGCCTGAGTTCCCCAACCTCCCAGTCCCAAAGAATCTCACTGGCTGCCTCGTGCCTCCACAATCACCAGCCGACGTTGCCACTCCTCGTCACTCACCACCAGCGATTGGTAATACAAATAAGATTATATATTTTTTCCTAATAAAAGATAAAAGAAATTTCATGCTTTCTTCAATTTTTGTGAACGTGCAATGCAATTAATGAACCAAGGATTGCAGTTGGCGATTCCTTAGCAATAATGATCTCCAAAAAACATTGGTGTTTAGTTTATGTTAAGTATCAGTGACATAGCATACCAATTAATTTGTGTGTTTGTAGTTATGAGAATACGAGTTTTACAAATCATCAATGGTGAAGTGGCTACACTGACTGGTGATTGTGATGCAACATGAGAGAATTCTTTAAGAAATAGAGATTGAGAGGATTCTGGTTGGAAAAACTCATATCGGTGATAATGGGATGGGAAGTATTATATGGATTAGATTTGATGTTTGGACATGGGTACAAGGATTCTCAAAATGATCATTTAAAATATATGGGAACCACTAGATTAGTTTTCATCAATAGTCAAGATTATTTGTTAATAACCTCTGTCAAATATATTGGCAAGCGGAATACTCCCCTTTAGCTAAACAATAAGGTTGGAGCCACTTTAAAATATAATTATATGTTTCAGAAAAATGTAATTAATAAATAAATGTTTATTCTAAAACATACTTTTTTATAGATAAAAATTTGATTATTCATATGCATGTCAAGTGGACGTGCCGGAGTGGTTATCGGGCATGACTAGAAATCATGTGGGCTCTGCCCGCGCAGGTTCGAATCCTGCCGTCCACGGTTTTGTTATCTACATTTCGTTTCTCTCTTTTCATTTACTCTACAGCCTCTAAAATCCCCCATACCTTCACTCCTTTTGCGCTTTCACCAAACGCTGTTTTCCATGCAAAAAACAAAAGAAAAAAGCTTTCGCTCGTCAATATGTAAATTTTCATATTTTGTGTGTAGACGCTTGTATGCCGTTATTTTTGAAGTTAAAGGATCCTAATACACTATTGTTATACTTGACTTGATGACATATGCTATTGTTGCTTCCTCTTATCACCTACTTCCAAAAGGTGGGCGACCATCGCCATTGTGGGATTGTATAGATTTTACTTGTAGGATAAGCGTCTAAAATGTTATGTTTGAGGAAGAAAGCTTTGAGTCCTCGAAATTGGTAATTTACTGAATTTTATGTAAATGTTGTCGAAAATTAGTTCAAGTAAATTTGGTTTAAATCGTCTTTAACCAAATTATTCAATCAGAATTCATTAGTCAATTGCCAAATTTGAAGAGTGGATGTGTTCTAATCCATAAGGAGTGATAGTAGTATATTTAGTTGCTCGATATCAACTTTGAGTAAATGAAAATCTAAGATCGAAAGTGAGTTGCTTGAAGCATTAAAGTTAAATTGCTCGAAGATGGAATTGAAAATAGCCATTTGCACATTGGAAGTTGAAAGGATACTTGGTAAGTTAATATGGTTCAGATACAGATCATGGCTTGGATCCTTGGAGATACCAATAATTAAAGTCAGAGACTGCATCAATTGTCAACTGTTATCGTTTTAAGTTAAAGATCACACCAAAGGAATTGCCTAGTGAGTTACTTACGTTTAGCGGACAATCTAAGTAGAATATATCTCATAATTAGTAAGTTGCCTTCAGTAGACAATATAGAGAAAGTATCATATAATTGGTGTTCACGAATAACTAATTTCCTCCTTCACAATATGAATTCTATCGCAAGAATCTAGTTGCATAAGCAAATGGAACTGCTTAGTTTCAAAAGCATATTGCACCTGTTTGTTTCTCATTCTTTCCCCATTAAAATGAAAAATATGATCGTTATCCATCATATCAAGCAATTGAATTTGAATTTCTATCTCTTGTGTGGGACTCATAACGACTATATTTTTCATTTTCATTTTTACAAAAATAGAAAACAAACGTTCCCTAATCGTCGTTTATTATTATTTTTTTCTAGTGGCTAAAAAATTGGTGAATTTAGTTGGTTCAATGAATCCACGTGCTCATGTAAAATCATCTTACGTCTGATTTGACTTTGCATATAATTTGATATATGCTCCAGGGAGATAATTGAAACATCGTGAAGTTGTCCACATCAATAAGGTTATAATAACATGCTGCTTATGCAAAATCTGGTTTATGTGAACGTTGTGACTTATTTGTGATGCATTTGATATTACGATTTAATTATATAGTACACATTAAGCAGTTTTTTCTTGATTAAAGTTATTTGCCAATGTCAAAATTTGTAATTATGACACGAAGAACTGATTTTGTATTAATTAAAGAGAGTTCCAATAACTTATAAAACTTTATGATTGAAAAAAAAAAAAGAGAGAACATTTGTGTGTGTGAGATGAGACAGACAAAGTATTGCCGTTAAGATGAAAGTATTTTCTTCATGGAGGAAAAGTCACATTTTATAGACTTCTTGAGATGAGGTGGGGCTGCCCAGTGGCGGATTTAGGTGGTGGTAAATTAGGACGATCAATCTAGCTAGATTCGTCGGGGAATTTTTAGATTATATATTTGATAGTTCATATTAACAACAAATATTCCTGTGTTTGAAACTCTTCAAGAATAATATTTTTCATAATTTATGTATTTCAACAATTTTTACCAAAATAAATGCAAGGAAGGTAATTCGAATATGCTACATTACCACTTTACCATCATGACACTTATTGATTTTTAACACATAATATAATAAAATAACATATGTTCAATTTTACTGGTTTAATGCAAGTAGAAACATTTTAACCGAGGCTGTCCCTCTTCTCAATTTTCTTTTTTTCCTCTCTAAACAATTAATTTGAGAGTTTTGTCAATTAATGGTGGATGAATTTGTAAGAACATTGACCTTAGTGTCATAAGAATTTTTTTCAACAAAACTTATTTAATTAATAAAGCGTTCCACTTTTCATTCACAAAAAATCGATTGCGAAAAAATTGAATCATACAAACACATAAAATTGAAATAAGCACATAAATAATTTCAATTTTGTTAATATAATAATAATTATTTAATTAACTTTAATTATAAACTGAATATTGACATTTTTTTAAATATATATTGCTTATTTAATTAAAAAATAAATTAGGACATTTTGCAGATTATGAAATAATTTTTTCATCCAAAATAAAAGTTCGTATCTAGTTCTAGTTGTAGTGGTGTATCATACCTTTTGCAATCGTATCAAATGAGTATTCGACTTTGTCGAGCTTGTGAATATCGTTTGCTGAGTCCAACTCCGCCATTTGCAAATTATGATTTTTTAAACGGCCAAGTATACAAATTCCTTTAGTTTTGAAAGACATTCTATTCAGATTACCACCAATCCATATGTCTTTCAATTTCATCCTCCCCTTTCAAGTATTTTATATGCCAAAGAATAAACTCTACAACTTTTATCACCCTCACATATCCTCTATTGCTACAGCTGTAGATATTGAGATTTTGAGAATACGCTTCAAGGACCAATGGTTAATGATGGCTCTGATGGGTGGTTTTGCTAAAATAGTAAATAATGAGATCATCTTGAGCTAGCACAAAAAAAAAAAGCAAGAAAATCGCTTTTTAATGTCAATGATCAGTACCAGTAAATAAAATATAATGGAAGAAAGAACCCTATTCACCCGCAAGACCGATCAATATCCATGAACCTTTCCCTTCTCTCTGTTCCCTCCCTAAGCTTGTAATTACAACAAACGTGGCAAACTCTTGGACGAATTATCCGAAGAGGATTGTTTGACCGTAGCAAGAGCGCGAAAAATTAAGCATTTCTTATTACAACATTTTTTTTTGTACCAGAAGAATTTATCAATTATCTAGGAAAATATGTTGATCTAGCAGAAATCATTAGAGGGTTTCAATTGATCCTTTTCGGAGAATTAGATGGTCTTGCTGAACACACCTTTTATTTGGTAGGTGAAAGCTCAAGAACAACTAACCAAGAGGGGGGTGAATTGGTTATTTAATACTATTTTGGGAAATAAATGCAAATATAGGCAAATAATAATGAATAAACAAGATAACACAAAAACAATAAAAAGAATGGAAAATAGAGTGCAAACGATGTAATAAGGAGGTTCGATCCAATTACGATCTACGTCCCCCATTACCAAGCTCTCCATCACTAGCAATGCCTTTTTCACTATCTTTGATTGACTTATGGTGCAATCCAACCCTTACAATGCTTTTGGTGACTTACAATTAAGGAGCACCGATCCTTTTACACATTGAGCTTTACGGGACCTCAACACGACCCACAATTCAATGAACAAGAAAATCAAGGTTACACTTGAAAAGCTTCTCTCTTAACAAATGATATGAATACAACGAAGTATTAAGAGAGAGGTAGGCACAACGCCTCAATAAATCACAAAAAATATAACTCAAGTTGTTCTGCGAAAGATTTTTATCGAGATATATGATTTTTTACAAAGTTACTTACTCAAAATTTTTTTTCAACAAATAAATATTTTGACCTTTTAAAAATTGAGAAATAAGGTACATAAGATTAATAAGTAACTCTCTTTAATGCTCTAAAAAATCACTCTTTAAGGAAGTAAAAAGAAAGGTATTTATAGCCATCAATCGGGAGATCCAGACACTTGATTCGGACGTCCTCTTGGTATCCGGACGTGAAACTAGCCATTTGTCAAATAGTTAAAAAATTTGACCGTTGGACATCTCATCCTGACGTCCGGACGACCCTATCCGGACATCCGGATGGCCTTTTATTTTCCCACCAAGCTTTTTCCTTTTTATTACAGAAAGTTTCTTTAAGGTATTTTAACGGATTTCTTATATACTTTTTATAGTTAAGTAATTTCATAAAGGTTTGATTTGTGAAAATTAAATTACTTATCTTTTGAAAAATAATTTTTATGCAAGTAAAGTTTGTTATAATAATTCCTGCGCATAAAGGTTGTTTGAGCTATGATCGAAGCGAAATATTAAAGTGTTTTACCTTTACACTTAAGTATACAAATGCATCTATAGCTAATGTCTTCAATTTTTTCATCCAATGCAATTTGGTGTGTGAGAGCTCGATTTTCATTTCCTTGTTCGTAAATCTTGTCTGTATATCATTTTGCACTAAGGTTACATGATTCTCGAACTAAATTTTTCGTGTCATAAATTTGCAATAATCACTGTCAATCACTTAAATTCAATTTGTTAGAATTAAACGCAATTTATTTGTAATAATCAAAATAAGAAATCAACCATTAGGTCAACATTAGGTAATATTGATGAAGCTACCGCGAAGACTATGAAATTAGAAATGGAGAACAATTTGAAGAAATGACTTTAGTTTTTTGTGTATTGACCCCTAACCGAATTGTTTGGGATTCAAAAGTGAAAGAAATCATTTTATATACTAAAAGTGGTCAAATTGGCGTATTATCAAATCATGCCTCTATTGCTACAGCTGTAGATATTGAGATTTTGAGAATACGCTTCAAGGACCAATGGTTAATGATGGCTCTGATGGGTGGTTTTGCTAAAATAGTAAATAATGAGATCATCTTGAGCTAGCACAAAAAAAAAGCAAGAAAATCGCTTTTTAATGTCAATGATCAGTACCAGTAAATAAAATATAATGGAAGAAAGAACCCTATTCACTATCTAAGCAAATTGGCCAAAGTTGTGCGTTCATGAGCCCATGCTAAACTTCCAGGAACATTTCATTTCACATATTTCTCTTCAAAAATGAAAAATGCGTATTTTTCTTTAATTTTCGAACTAAAATGTATGTAAATCAAATGAAAGTAAGCGGGTCAACCCGCAAGACCGATCAATATCCACGGACCTTTCCCTTCTCTTTGTTCCCACGCTAAGCTTGTAATCACAACAAACGTGGCAAACTCCTATTGGCCTACTTCACGTGGCGTGAAATATTATTGGCTGAAGCAACTCGACGCACAGTTCCCCAGATTTATGGTGTATAATAATATGTTTACACAGATATATAAATAATTAATATCACCCCACCCCTAGGCACCCCCTCAAACTAAGTAGTCTTTAGTTTCAAGAGACTTCTTCGTCTCCTGTATCTTACAGATCGATCGATCGATAAAATTCTGCAATTTCTCCTTGTTCATGATAAATTTTCAGATCTGAGAATCGAAATTTTCTAGGGTAAAACAATGGAGGATTCGAAACGGAAGATTTGGACTGTGTGGAAAATAGAGTGCAAACGATGTAATAAGGAGGTTCGATCCAATTACGATCTACGTCCCCCATTACCAAGCTCTCCATCACTAGCAATGCCTTTTTCACTATCTTTGATTGACTTATGGTGCAATCCAACCCTTACAATGCTTTTGGTGACTTACAATTAAGGAGCACCGATCCTTTTACACATTGAGCTTTACGGGACCTCAACACGACCCACAATTCAATGAACAAGAAAATCAAGGTTACACTTGAAAAGCTTCTCTCTTAACAAATGATATGAATACAACGAAGTATTAAGAGAGAGGTAGGCACAACGCCTCAATAAATCACAAAAAATATAACTCAAGTTGTTCTGCGAAAGATTTTTATCGAGATATATGATTTTTTACAAAGTTACTTACTCAAAATTTTTTTTCAACAAATAAATATTTTGACCTTTTAAAAATTGAGAAATAAGGTACATAAGATTAATAAGTAACTCTCTTTAATGCTCTAAAAAATCACTCTTTAAGGAAGTAAAAAGAAAGGTATTTATAGCCATCAATCGGGAGATCCAGACACTTGATTCGGACGTCCTCTTGGTATCCGGACGTGAAACTAGCCATTTGTCAAATAGTTAAAAAATTTGACCGTTGGACATCTCATCCTGACGTCCGGACGACCCTATCCGGACATCCGGATGGCCTTTTATTTTCCCACCAAGCTTTTTCCTTTTTATTAAAGAAAGTTTCTTTAAGGTATTTTAACGGATTTCTTATATACTTTTTATAGTTAAGTAATTTCATAAAGGTTTGATTTGTGAAAATTAAATTACTTATCTTTTGAAAAATAATTTTTATGCAAGTAAAGTTTGTTATAATAATTCCTGCGCATAAAGGTTGTTTGAGCTATGATCGAAGCGAAATATTAAAGTGTTTTACCTTTACACTTAAGTATACAAATGCATCTATAGCTAATGTCTTCAATTTTTTCATCCAATGCAATTTGGTGTGTGAGAGCTCGATTTTCATTTCCTTGTTCGTAAATCTTGTCTGTATATCATTTTGCACTAAGGTTACATGATTCTCGAACTAAATTTTTCGTGTCATAAATTTGCAATAATCACCGTCAATCACTTAAATTCAATTTGTTAGAATTAAACGCAATTTATTTGTAATAATCAAAATAAGAAATCAACCATTAGGTCAACATTAGGTAATATTGATGAAGCTACCGCGAAGACTATGAAATTAGAAATGGAGAACAATTTGAAGAAATGACTTTAGTTTTTTGTGTATTGACCCCTAACCGAATTGTTTGGGATTCAAAAGTGAAAGAAATCATTTTATATACTAAAAGTGGTCAAATTGGCGTATTATCAAATCATGCCTCTATTGCTACAGCTGTAGATATTGAGATTTTGAGAATACGCTTCAAGGACCAATGGTTAATGATGGCTCTGATGGGTGGTTTTGCTAAAATAGTAAATAATGAGATCATCTTGAGCTAGCACAAAAAAAAAAAGCAAGAAAATCGCTTTTTAATGTCAATGATCAGTACCAGTAAATAAAATATAATGGAAGAAAGAACCCTATTCACTATCTAAGCAAATTGGCCAAAGTTGTGCGTTCATGAGCCCATGCTAAACTTCCAGGAACATTTCATTTCACATATTTCTCTTCAAAAATGAAAAATGCGTATTTTTCTTTAATTTTCGAACTAAAATGTATGTAAATCAAATGAAAGTAAGCGGGTCAACCCGCAAGACCGATCAATATCCACGGACCTTTCCCTTCTCTTTGTTCCCACGCTAAGCTTGTAATCACAACAAACGTGGCAAACTCCTATTGGCCTACTTCACGTGGCGTGAAATATTATTGGCTGAAGCAACTCGACGCACAGTTCCCCAGATTTATGGTGTATAATAATATGTTTACACAGATATATAAATAATTAATATCACCCCACCCCTACGCACCCCCTCAAACTAAGTAGTCTTTAGTTTCAAGAGACTTCTTCGTCTCCTGTACGCTCTTACAGATCGATCGATCGATAAAATTCTGCATTTTCTCCTCGTTCATGATAAATTTTCAGATCTGAGAATCGAAATTTTCTAGGGTAAAACAATGGAGGATTCGAAACGGAAGATTTGGACTGTGCAGTGTGTCTTGCTTTTGTTGATCGGTTTATGCATTTCTCAGCTCTACGCTTCCGACGATGTGGTAAGACGCTGTCTATTTGTACGGAAAAGTGTAGTTTGGCTGAATACAAAAATTAGTTTCATCAACTTGCGTATGGGTAGGCAGCTGCAATAACATGGGATCTGATTTAGATTATTTGCCATTTTCTGGATCTGTGGTCTTTATGAGAAACTGAATTTTTTTTTTTTAAATATGTTATTGTCTATTTATAGAAATTCTATGACTCGTTTGACGATGCATTTGACGGGCGGTGGGTTGTGTCCAAGAAGGAGGATTATACAGGTATGATCTGTTTGGATCTGTGAATTTATTTGTTTTTATTTTTTGTGCGAGAATGTGTTTAGTTTTAAATCTGAATTGAAGAACTTAAGTTTTTGGCTGGCTTCGTGCTTGAGATTCAGTGCTTTCTCGATTTGAATTCAATTTGCATACTGGTTATAAAAATAATTTGTCTCCAAACTCAAATCTAATTTGTTGGCGTGGCAAGTATGTAAGGTTTTACTGGTAATGACTTGTTAAACAAAATTCAGTTTTGATGATAAGTGTCGCAGTGTGAAATGCAGAATGGTAATTTCGTTATAGAAGATCAAGAAATCTAGTATGTAGTTATATTATATAATTTATATTTCTGTATAAGCAGTATGGGACACGGATTTTTACTTATACAAAACGAGCAAATCCTTTGTACTACAAAATACTTTTTGATTACTTGAAAATTGAAACTATATTCCTGCTGCTGCAATTTTTGTAGCTGAGGAATCGAGAAATTTAATCTACAGTTGTCTTGTATAATCATTAACTGACACTGGATTCTTCCTTGTACAAAATGAGCAAATCCTTTGTAGTAAAACCAATGGTTTGGGGTTTTATATGTTTCTTGGGTCTCTGTTTATTGTGTTAAACACTTGTGAAACGCTAGTCACCAAGTGAACTTTCATGTGAGGATGTAAAATGCTCATTGATCACTTGAAATTCTACTAGTTGCTGGTACTCCTGGTTTGAAGCAGTAGATGATTATACAATCATATTACTTATCAATGACCGAATTGTTGTTTTGCAGTAATACTCTAGCAAAGGTCATTATTATTTGACGAGTTGTGTATTCACTTGTTAAACAAGACATATATTCATGCTATGTCACGTGTGCATTATGGAACGTATTTTCATCTTGCAATTAATGGCTTACTTCCTGAGGATGCAATAATCGTGCATTTGTGCTTACGCTGATGTGTAAATGGTTGTCAGGTGTGTGGAAACACTCAAAGAGTGAGGGACATGATGATTACGGGCTTCTTGTGAGTGAGAAGGCCAGGAAACATGCAATTGTAAAGAAACTTGATGAACCTATTGACCTTAAGGATGAGACTGTTGTCCTTCAATATGAGGTTCGCCTCCAGAATGGTCTTGAATGTGGTGGTGCTTATCTCAAGTACCTGCGTCCTCAGGATGCTGGCTGGACTCCCGAGGGATTTGATAATGAATCTCCCTACTCGATAATGTTTGGGCCTGATAAATGTGGGTCTACAAACAAGGTTCACTTCATTTTGAAGCAGAAGAACCCTAAGAGTGGAGAGTTTGTTGAACACCACCTCAAGTATCCACCATCTGTGCCTTCTGACAAATTGACCCACGTCTATTCTGCTATCCTGAAACCAGATAATGAGTTGAAGATCTTGATTGATGGAGAAGAGAAGAAGAAGGCTAATTTTCTCTCAGCTGAAGATTTTGAGCCACCACTCATCCCTGCTAAGACCATTCCTGATCCAGATGATAAGAAGCCTGAGGATTGGGATGAGAGAGCGCAAATCCCTGACCCAGAGGCCAAGAAACCAGATGACTGGGATGAGGATGCTCCAATGGAAATTGAAGATGAAGATGCTGTGAAGCCTGAGGGATGGCTGGATGATGAGCCCGAGGATATTGATGATCCTGATGCCACAAAACCAGAAGATTGGGATGACGAGGAGGATGGTGAATGGGAGGCTCCTAAAGTGGATAACCCCAAGTGTGGAGAGGCGCCCGGATGTGGAGAGTGGAAAAAGCCAATGAAAAGGAATCCCGCTTACAAAGGAAAATGGCATGCACCCCTCATTGACAACCCCAATTACAAGGGTATTTGGAAGCCCCAGGAAATTCCGAACCCTGACTACTTTGAGCTCGAGAAACCAAACTTTGAGCCCATCGCAGCCATTGGCATTGAGATCTGGACAATGCAAGATGGCTTGTTGTTCGACAATATTTTGATAGCTTCTAATGAGAAAGTTGCAGAAACCTACCGGCTAAGTGCATGGAAGCCAAAATTTGAGGTAGAGAAAGAGAAACAAAAGGAGGAGGAATCTACTGATTCAGAGGGTCTTAAAGGGATCCAGGTAGTTAGACAATCCTATTCTATGCATGCTTTTCACAATCTGCTTTCTGCTAGTTCAAATATCAACCGATTTTTAATTGTTGCAGAAAGTGGTATTTGACTACCTTTACAAGATTGCAGACCTCCCTGTGTTGGGTGATCACAAGGTCAAGGTCTTGGTAAGTCATCGAACAACAGTATTCTTGTGAACAAGTATTTTTCCAGTTACATTCAATGCTTAAACCTGGAATTTGATTTACAGGAGCTTATTGAGAAGGCTGAGAAGCAACCAAATGTGACAATTGGAGTCCTCGTCTCTATTATAATTGTTATCTTAACTCTTTTAGTGAAGATCATCTTTGGTGGGAAGAAGAAGCCTGTAAGAACTTTAAGTACCCCCTAATGGATCTTGTTGCCTGTGATTTACACTCTCCAGTTATAGGCATTTTCTGTTCCTTCCTCACGTACAACTTTGCTTTATGCAGGCCCAAACGGTTGTGGAAACAAAGGAACCTGATGTTGCTGAGACTTCCAATGATCAGGGCAGCACCGAGGAGAATGAAGAGCAAAATGAGGATGCTGCTGCTGCAGCTGCTCCTCGTCGGAGGAGCACCAGGCGTGACACTTAGGGAATGAATAATCAAAATGGAAGAAATGATTCATGGTCAGCCAACACTAGATTTTGGACTTACAGACGTTTCCCATCCCGAAATATTTTCACTTCATGACCTTTTGCAATTTTTGCTTATTTAGGTTTGTTATAGTAGTGTATGACAATGTATATTAGACAATCGAATGAGATTATTGTGTTTTCTTTTAACGTGGTTTTACAATTGAAGAAATTTTGAATATGATTGTCTCTAGTTTTTTGAACTTGAGCACTTTGTTTTGAACGAAAATGACTTGGTTCTTATAAACCAAAAATTTAAGTGCGATGATATTAATTTAGGGGTGGCAAACAATTTTAGTTGCTTGTGAGCTCATTTGAAATGAGTTCGCTTCTTCTTTTATTTTTTTTCCTTAACGAGCGAGCTGGTTTGGGCTTTTGTGGATTGGTTTGTTTGTCTCAATTAATTTCAATTTTGAAAAATTCAGTGCTTCTTTTTGAGTTCATTTTGTTTTAAGAGAGAGAGCATGTAACTAGTTTTATTTTAAGTGAGAGAGAGAGAGAGAGAGAGAGAGAGAGAGCATATAACTAGTTATCTCAGTTTTCTACTAGCAGCTTTAACTTCAGCTCTATCCGTTGGAAAAATTCTCAATCTATCTTTGAATAGGAGAAGGAATCAGTGTCATGTTTTGTTACTTGACCACTACGACCTCTAAAGGAAAAGAAGTATACTTGAAGGGCCATGGGGAACAGCAATAACCCCTAGATCCATCAATCGTTCCATCTCTGCTCTCCGAAAATGAAAAATCATCCCTGTTTTGGACACGGGACAATCTCGATCGTCCCTATTAAAAACCTTTCCATACTGTGAGACTAAGGTCGTCGATTCCAAAACCGGACAGGATAATCGACAGTCTTCAGCTAACATGACGCTACTTAAGACATTTGACGAGTTTTAATTTCAAAAATTCAATATTAACACCTTTTGGGCATTACGTCACGAGTGATTATAGAAAAGGTAAATGTATCATCATCACCACCATCAGAAGATTAATTTCTTGTGCAAAATATAATTTGCTTTTGGTGAAAGAAAGAAAAAGAACACAGCCTTTTCACAACAGGGAGTAGAATCTATCCATCCTGTTCAAAGATTCAAGCCTTTTAAAACTCTCTTCAAAACAATTCAAATAATTTCCTGGGATTTTGAGACATTATTACAAACAGACCAACATATATTGAGACCTTCGAATTGGCACTACTCATTGAGCAACAAAACACCCTATCAACTCGCAAATAAGCAAAAAATATTTCTCAATTGTGTAGAAAAAAATGACACTCGAATTATAAAATAAAAAGGTCAAAACTTTAAAATTACTGAATGTCATCACAGACAGGAGGTTGCATTATTAAGAGTTCTATAAATTAAAAAAATAAAATAAAAGAAAATTCCAAAAAAAATAAATCAAAACTGTTCTCTCACCTCCTAACCACAAAACATTTTTTCTTTTTGCTTCTAGGGCCGAGTTACAAGTTTATGACAAACACGACGCCTATATGCTCTATCAGCAAATTATGATGCCTGTAAATTCAAAATAAAATTCTGGCAGGTAGAATTGGTTCTGATATTGATACAGGCAAGAAAAGCTTGTTTTCAACGCTTTCCAGCAGCTTTCCTCAGAGGTGGTGCCGAGTCCTCATCATCCGACTCAATATCACCATATTCCCACATTCTGAGTCTCTTGTCTCGTGCTTCTGTCTGAAATTTTTCAAGTTCATCCATAGCCAGCTGCCTATCCTTGGACTCCCATTTCCTCCTTTTCTCCAACCTCGCGAGTCCATCCTGAAAATTTTACATATTTGATTACATTTTAACAGTTAGCTGAAACAGAAGCAATATAATCTCGACAAACCATTGATTCTGTTATGGACTAAACCCTGATGTCCTATATGGTTCACCATGACCACTCCATTTCAGACGTGGAAGAAGATTTGGTGGGGATTAAAATTAGCTTTTTTTAGTAGATTGTGATAGAAGTTTTTGAAATGTGTAGTTGAAAAGTTGTGAGACCTATAAAAGATGTGGTTAATATTGATTGTTTAACTTTGACTTAAATTAAAATCAGATTTTAATCCGTAGCAAATGGACTCAGGTCAGGCACCTCTCATACATGCAAAAAAAAATCCTTTATATAGTAGGAATACTAGGAAACCTTGTAACTGGTCTACCCACAACCATTATACAGACCTATAATCAATTTCCAAGGTAATCTATTAAACAGGTAATAACGAGCTATATCTGTTGACCATCTATTTGGATACACCATATACTGAAAGGATGTTGGGATGCTGATATAATTATTCACAGTACAGGACACAAGCTTAAAGAGCAAGGTTGACAAAAAAAATTCCACAGGAGAAAATATATGTTCGAACCTGTAGCATGGTAGCATTTATGCTGACATCAGCTTCTGGATCGACCAAAGTCACCATGAATATGGTGCCAGTTCCTTGTCCTTTCACTTTGCCACCTGAAGTGTCCCTTTCTTCAATTATGGCCTTGAATTCTTTTGGACTACTTAGCAAGTGTTCACTAAGACGAAATGCTGCTTCTTGACCATAATCATCCTCCAAGTTTGGAACCTTGAGATATGCAAGACTGCAAAGCTGAGCCAGGCCTGGGGCAGAGGATACTGAAGGATCAATAGGACGCAGCTGACTGAAAGTAACTGCTTCTTGGTTTCCATAATCGATGTAAAACACCTCAAACTTGTCATTTGAAGACTCAACAACACCCCGGGGAGCATTTACAATCTTCATATTCCAATTAAGAGTGCATCAGAAAGATTAACAATGTAATGATGTAATTAGAATGATAAAAATAATATGGACAGAACAACAAATTGATAAGATACATAAAAGATGGACTAAAAATATTAACAATAAGGATTAGTTACTAACACAACTTACAGAGAATTCATCTTCATGGCTCAACAGATATTGAATGAGAAAACAGAAATGAATTACAGCATAAAGAAAATGACTAGAAATAAGCATAAAACTACAGAAATTTTTTAACAGTTCTGGTGATGAATTGTGCCATTTGCAGGGGAAAGAAAACTCACAAGATCTAGAATAACAAGTGACCACAAAATGGCAATGGGACAAGTTCGGGCAACAAATTACAAGACACATAAATTTCCAAGGATTATAAAAATATATTTGAAAAATACCCATCAATGTTTTAATATGTGCTACCATTATTTCAGAATGTTAACATTTTGTGGTATTTAAGTTTGATCACTTCCACTAAACATCCACAAGTGTTTAGAGTAAAAATATAGTGAGACTTTCTGAGGGTAGTTTCTCAATCCCAGCAGACGAACTTCCCAGTACATAACAAACTTGAATTAAAAACAAGCAAAGGATTTCAAGTTGCATACCATTGCACGGTTCCAAGAATTATCGGCACTAAATTGAGCAAGAACTATGTCACCCTTTTTGGGATTGAAGGCACCAAGTACAGGAGCTTCTTGAAGGTTTAAGGAAGCAAGCTGCTTCTGAATGGAGGCCACTTTCTGATCAGCAACTGATTGGACATAAAATTGACCACCTCCCATGACTTCAGTAACCACCACCTGAAGATAAATATATAGTAAGATATAACATGCGTCAACTTCAATACTGGAAGTGCCATAGCAAAATACATTCTATGCAGCACCTTAAGCTCTTCTTTCTGACGCCTTTCAATGGATGTACCATTAGAAACTTCTTCTCCTTCAACGTGATTCTCCCAGATCTACAGTAAAATACAAATTAGCAGCCAGTAGATCAATAACAATCATTTTTTATAAGAAAAAAGTCGCGTTACTCACCTTCAACTTCTTCATTTTTGCTGACTGCTCAGCCTGTACCAAAAGGTGAGCGTCAGGGATCCTGTCAGTGCCAAAGTTAGTTTGAAGCTTTGCTAATCCCGCTTCCAAAAGTGTGACTGCCACGTTGGTTCTGGCCTCCCACAATGTCCCCAAGAAAGTTCCAGTTCTGTCAACAGTTTCTACTTCAATCTGAGTGCAAGAAGAACATATTAATCTGGAAGCCATGCAAAAATATAAAGTAAAGAGTACGATATGAGGACTGCAATACCTCAACATCCCTCTGCATTATCTTCCGCCTCATAAGTGCAATGGCCTCATCAGAATACTGTTCATCACGACCTGGACATCTAACACCAGAGAACGAGAAAGCAATACTGCATGTTTCCTTTGGGATATACAGTTTAAACCGATGACCACTAAGAACATATTCAACAACTGCAGTCATCCTCCTAATGCGTTGTAAAAATGGCAAGAAGTCTCTCGCTTTCTTTGCAGAAGCCTAATGAGCCATTACAATAAAGAACCAGTAAGTTACACGAAAAAGAAAATAGCCAAAAGCTAAGACGAAGGGCAGACTACTAACAGTTAGCAGGTCCGTTATGTGCACCACGGGAGGGTCTTTGGCCGAATGCATACCCTTCTTGCCAGCAATAGCACGAGATTCAGCAGCAAGAAGGGCATCATAGTAGTTTGATCTCTCCTCAAAATCTCGGTGCCTGATTACATTCGCAAAACCACGGGCAACCAAAAGCTCAGCAATATTTGCACCCGTCTGCTGACTTCCAGCAGCAGGTGCAGTACCATCTCCATCCTTAGGTGGATTAACAAGGAAGATAGATCCAAAATCCATCACTCTTGAATCAGTTGCCCCAGCTGCAGCAGTAGGTCCATCTGCCATGGCGACCTTCCTCGAATATTCCATAGAAACTTGCACCTGAAAAGATGTACATTACAATAAAAATTGTGATGAAAATCCAAAAGAGTAAATCACACCATAAATTTCAGACCACATACTTGACGGCCAATTAGACGATTTCTCAGAAATTCCTTTGCTTCGCGAGCATAAGGAGCAGGTTTTTCATCTCTACGAGGGTTACCCATTTTAGGACACCTAATACTTGAGAGATTGACGCGCCGCTCTGCAGATGGATCTCCGAATGGCAAAGAGTCGTCAGCAACAATTATGCAATCCCCACTAACAACTTCAATTACCTGCAGAAACCCAAATTATAGAAGAGTGCAAAATGAAAGAAACCAGAAGATGAAACAAGGCAGGCAACACCAGGAACCGAAACTTACTTTTCCTGTAAAGTTCTGGTCATGAATGGCCTTTGAGTTTGTGGCTGGGGGCACATAGTTTGTCCACATCCTCAATCGATTCTTCTTGGCTAGAAGTTCAGCATTCTTCAACCTCCGCTTGGCATCATCTTCCAGCAAACATGCACTCCACTCCACATATTTAGCTAAACCCTGCATAAACATGATAGGGAAGAAAAGCTGACAGTAAATCCCACAAGCGGAAAATTAAGGGCATATGCAGTAAAGTAGACATCAAGTAGCTTTATAGAAACTTCTTGCATTATTAAAATTACAAATAAATTATTAAGCACCGATGAAAATCGACATTCAAATTAGCTTGTTTGGCCTATGAAATAGAAACAAGGTATAGTCCTGTAAATCATTTCGGGAGACATATAATGAATGGAAAAGGCACTCATTTCAACATGAATAGAAAAAGAAAAGAGTTGATTTCTTTAAAAAGTTAAATGTTGGGCCTGTTCCATCACATCTTCATTTGGAGAAACTTGCATCTTCTGTATCAAGCTCATCCCAGACAAGCAATCAAAAGGATAATTATAAGCATTTGGTAAGAAAATTTTATTTCAAAAGGATATTTTTATTCTGCACTCCCACTTACAATTAGCACTGAACATTGCAATTATTATAACATGATTTTTTTTTTCTTTTCCCTCTACTACAAGCAATTCAGGAAGGGGACAATGACAATGGTTTAGAAAACAAAATTATTTATGATGCAGATTCAACATATGATTGTAAAATGACTTACAGTTTCAACAAGTTCCAATGCCAGGTCCTTGGCTGATTCACCGTCTGAATAATATACTGAACCAATTAGATTGCTAAATTTGTCAATGCCCTCCAAAACAATCCTGACCTGGGAGCCACCCAATAAGAATTGTAAGCCTATCCATGAAAATCAAGTACCAATGCAACAGCCATCAGAAAATCACTCACTTCTCTATTCAAAACACGAATCTCTGTGAAATGTTTGGCTTCCCTCCCAAATGGATCAGGAGCAACTTCAGTAGCAGACGTGGAAGAAGCAGCAAGTCTTTGTGCCGATGTCAGCGGGGCACGAGGTTCAATTGAAACATCATTTGGCTCATCAGAGGATAATTCAGTTTCAATTACAACCTCAGATGCAGCCCTTCTGCCCATAGAAGGAGACTGATAAAACAGACAAAAATTCAATTCAGAAACCAGTTGGAAAAGAGAATACCCAAATTGCATTAAGCTACGAGTACATACCTGAATTCCCGCAACAAATACTTGGACAAACTGAAAACTTGGAAGCAAATAAACACGAAGTGTGCTCCCGTCTCGGACCTGCTCTACAATAACTTCCATAGGACTACCTTTGTTCGAGGCCAAGAGGCCCATAGCATCAAAATTGCCAGAATCTCCTATGGCTGACGGAGGGAGGCTCCTAATAGATGCCTCAGAAGCACCTGGATTCTGGATCCAACGAGAAAGAGGCCATGATTAGAGAACATGACATCCTTTGTATAATGATTAACGATAGAACATCAAAGTATGAAACCCACATGACTGGAAAATTAAAACGATGATATATTGGGATACGGGGAATAAGTTATGCTGAAAACATATTAAGACATACTCTGTTCCAACGACCTAGACCTTGTTGCTTGGCTTGCTCTTCGAGACGTAGTAACTCGGCTAAAAAAGGACTGACTTCTCCTTTTTGTTGACCTTGATCTCTAACCTACAGCCAAAGAATTCAAGTGATGCCAAAATTTTAAATACAAGTGTTGGCAACATAAATTTTCGGGGGGATTAAAGAACTAATGAATATCGTTCTTTATAAAAGAATAGAACATAAAACCTATTAATGAAACTAATTAGAACTAAGAACCTTCCCAATACAAAGCTTCCTTAAAAACTCTCTGCTCTCCCATGCAAATGGCTCATCAATACTGCCTCTTCGGGCCTAAAACCAAAAGGAAAATTCAAATGATATGAGAAAGAAAATGAAAAGTGCATGAAACATAGTACACAACATACATCAAATGAATGACTCTTTATTAATTAGTCCAGCCAAATTAAAGAAACTCACTGACTTCAAATCAATAAGCAGTGAACCATAGGATAAGAATGTAAGCTATAAGGTGAATATGAGACAATTCATCCACAAAACTGGGCATAGCTCTGCAATTACAATATATATTTTCTTATTGAAATTCCAGCACAACAGTAAGAACAATGCCACCATTCATTAAAATGATGTAAGCCATAACAAAATCTCAAGGAATAGACAGGTCAAGATTATCCAAACCTATATATTAACTACAGCTCTTGCATGAGACCACATTATTAGAAAATAAAAAGATTAATCTATTTCTCTCCCAAAAAGATACCACAAAGAAATTAAATTCATGAGAACTTCAGAACAGAGTAAATATATCCAGTAAACGTTTTGTTCAGTTCACAATTGAATGATCAGTTGGAAAACAAACATCAAGCTTAAACTAACCGAAGATATAGAGTGAACATACCAATTTAGGTGCTATCAGAGATGACAAAGTGATTGTTTTCTCTGGGGGAATCTCTGCCTCGCTACCTCCCACTATGACCAAGCTATCACCGGATGGAACAGCTTTCACAATCCCCCTAAACCATCCAGAGTTTCCAGCTGTCGATGCCATTTCAACAGCTCGAGGTCTGCAGAAAGGTAAAAATTAAATCAACATTGGATGAGGAACTGAAACTGTTTCAATCCATTATTTGATACCCATGTGCATACAAACTAGCTTCTACAATCAGAAATACCACTTTTGAGTCCCAATAACAATTACAGTTAAAGCAGTCGATACTTTCATTTGCAATCATAAATTCTTTAACCACATTAATTAATAGCCCAACAAAATTAATCAAAGAATCTAACTTCCAAGGCCACACTTAATGCTATCATCGAGAAAGTCGCAGTAATATACGCAAAACAAGAACCCAAATAAAAGCTTAAACTGTCAATTAGAAGGAACAAACTTTTAACTAATGAGCCATGTCAAAAACAAAAACTTGATAAAAATCTGAATCTAAACTATTTAATGTCTTAATGGCCAATAAATGATAAAACCTTAACCACCCACATCAAGTATAGTGCTATCACTGAAAAATTGCTTTACCTAAAAACCCCAAAAGAAAAGAACAAAGTTCCAATTAAAAAGATCAGACCTTTAATAATGGAACCTATTATATAAAAAAAACTTTGGTAAAAACGCATCTAAATTATTTAAGTGTCTTAATTAATAGGCCAAAAAAAAAGAAACTCGTACACTGCTACCATTGAGAAACTCAATTTAAGAAATAAGAAACAAATAAAAGACACAGTTCCAACTTCAAAGATGAAACCTTTAGCTGATGAACTTGGTTAGATACAAAAATTTGGTAAAAACAAAATCTTTGACAGACAACCCATCTCTACAAACGAATACAAATGTATCATTTTTAAAGATCTACCAGACAAAGAAAATTCATAATACACAGTAAATTACAGATAATATAATAATCTAAAGATCCCAGTCAGAAAAAAATTCCAAATCTTCAAAATTCAATCTTCTAATTTCACAGCCAGTTCAAGAATTATTATTAGCATGCAAATCAACGAATCTCGCAATCCCACAAATAGTAATATGTGAATGACGGTACAGATCTATGATTTATATAAATTTGCAAGCAAATCGTGGAATATGATTTAGCCTAATGCAGCACAATAAAGATTGTACACAAACGAGACAGAAACCAGAGCAAAATTCAGAATATACATAAACCCAAGCAAGCAAACAAGACTCCAAATTTCACAGAGCGACACCAAGATCTGAGATACATAAATCAAAAGATCAGAACAGATACGAACTTACCAATAAAAACAAATTCACAACAGCTAATAAATAGCTCCAAAAACAGAGATCTGAGATATGTACCTTAATTATAAACGAAATTCAATTAATCCGAGATCGAGAGAATTAAAGATAAAACCAATCGATCTGGTTGAACCAATTACGACTTCATGCAAATCGATTCACTTCAAAAATCAACTTGGAAAATTTCCAAAGAGCGAAATTGAAGAGATCTGTAGGCGTCGGACGGCTGATTAAACGAAACCGCAGCGTAAAATGTCAATATATAACTGAGGACAAGTAGGGATAGTTATTGGAATTATCTCCTTTTTAAAAAATTACTCAAAATGCCATGCTCTTTGTGTATAAATATTTTTACTCATTTAGGTCAAAATTCTTATTGGACATTTTCATTTTTACTGTTGGATTTGGTAATAGGCGTTGCAACTTTTTATTGTACTTGATGGATAAGGACTGACCGATTACGACAATGGACTGCCACGTGGATTCAACAGCCAATCATAATTATACACGTCGAATTAGCATGTCACCAATTTCTTTCCTAGTGCGCTGTAATTAATATGAAAATTCAATTTGTGTGATTTTATGTAAAAGGATAAATAATTTGAAAATTATTTTTGTAGATTTGTGAAATAATGTTTTTATAAGATCGTACAATTAGTTCAATAGATCTTTTTAAGGTAATGGCAAATTCGTTGACGCTCGATACCTTTGTAATTATAAATGTTAGATTTATTTCAATTCAATAATGTGAAATCTCGAATTGAACACGTAAACATTTGTTTATTAAAAAACCTTTACGTTGACTTGATCGGAATCTAAGATTACTTAATCATTATTCAAAATTTTGACTGAAAAGGTAATAATAAGCATAATAACCATGTCGACGAGTTTTTTCCCGCAAATTTTCAAAAAAAATTTATTTATTGATAGTAAAAGAAAACATTTTTTTTTTCAATGAATAAAATATCTACTATAAATGTAACAATATATTTGCATTTCTAAAAAATAACAATTTTATTAACTCTATTGTAGTAAAGCAAAATGAATATAAGTTATTATTATAAATATTAAATGTAATATATTTATATTAATTATGTAACTTGTGTCGTGTGGTTCGTGTGGATATTAGTTATAATTTTTTGGAGTAATGTCCATTAGCCATAAGGTTCTATATATTTGTATTCCTTGAGAAATTATTTAGTTAAATTTTATTTATTCATTTATGTTTGTTAATAAAATAATACCATTTATTTATTATTTTGGAACAAATATGAAAGAAAGATGCTGGCGTGACGCCTCCAACAGGGGGCGTCACATTGGCCTGTCCCTCAAAATCTGTCAAAAATATCTGTTTGAGTAGGTTATCTGATACGAAATGTCTGGAGATCCATAATCTATACATATCAATTATTTGATAATAAAATATAGAATTCACGTATATTAGTAAAGATTTTTTAGGGAGAGAAAACTAGTATCAAGGCACATTTGTCGAGAAATTGTTTTTTTGTGCATCCTTGAATAGGTTCCGACTCGATCTCGACCTATGCACCACGAATGGACTTACCTGTTTTGACACCTCAATTTGGCCACAAAATGTCTTATCGAATCCCTCAAAAACCCGGAGCTTGCACTTATCGACCGTAACAACGTCAGCTACTGGGCGTCGCGGACCATCTCTGTTTTATCAGCAATTCTATAATTCTCAAAGCAAGCTTGTAATGAAATCTGCAAAATTATGTCTTTTCTTAAGATTTGTAGGAGGCTCCAAATCTCTGGAGCACCTCCCGCGATCTTCTTCTCCCAAATTTTGAGCTCTGTAGGCAGTCAACCCCGAATTTCATCTTTTTGTCGGTCTCTTTTGCCATACAACCTCACTGAAGCATTTCGTCGAACATCTATCTCCAACTGTAAACTGTTCCGTCATTTCTCCACCCTTCAACACTCAGACAGCCAAAATATTTTCCAAACAATCGACTTCGATGAATTGGTAAATGAAATTGATGAAGATATCCCACTGGGTCTACCTGAATTCCTTGAAACTGTCCGCAAAGCCAAGAACTTTGCATGTGCAAATGAAGCAATGTCCTTTTTAGATAATTCTGGTGTGAAGCCGAGTAAAGATTTGATCTTTTCAGCTATTTGGGCTTTAAGAGAAGAGTGGAAGCTGGCATTTTTAGTGTTCAAGTGGGGTGATAACTGGAAATGTGTTGTGGAAAAGACTCGGTGTTTGATGATATGGCTGCTGGGTAACCATCAAAAGTTCAATACTGCTTGGACACTGATTCATGACCTTTATAAGGCTTCAATGGACCCTCAACAAGCAATGTTCATCATGATTGACAGGTGAAAATTAATTTACTTCTTCAAGCAATGCACTGCTTCATTTTAGATTCTTTTCCTTATTTAATTTTAATGCATTGTAAAGATTGTAGAGGTACTAACTTTATGAATCTTTCTTTAGTTCTTACTAATAGCTGTTTCTTATTTGTCTACTTGAACATTAAATTTTAATTGCTCAAAGCCAGAATCTCGTGTTAATTTTCTTTCTCTGACACTTTTGCTTCATCATATGGAGAACTGAACCTGTTCATAGCAAAGTGTAGCTCAATTATATTATTATGTGCTTGTCTCTGGTAATTGTTATATTATTTAAGAGATTTACTATGGACGCAAACATTCTGGATGTGTTTGGTTTGATTCCTTTGACAGAAACATTTTTCTAAGTATGCATTATTTAATGCGTGCTGATTCCATTTGTTCATATTTACGAACTCAAATGTAACCTGATTACTCATTGTCACATATATATGGTATTAGGTTCATCTGTGTAATCGAACACGGATGACTATCTAATAAACTGAGGTGGGATTTCTCTGTTCTCTGTTTTTTTGCTGTTTTTTCTATAAATAAGAATTGACTTCAAAAGTCGACTCTTGTTTTGCTGAACTGTCACAGATAACAAACTTTCTTCTCTAGATATTTGTTACAGTTCATCAAGCTTTAAGCTGCTTTGTCAAATTCCGTGTGAGGTCTTATTCATGAGGAGTTTAATGAGGAGTTTAAGGCATTTGTTACTGCATTCAGCAGTAGAAAGAGAATTCTGTTGGAAAAAATGGGCTAGTGAATGATTTTGGCATAAAATTTGAGTGGGACCCGTTGGTCCAATTTGGAAAATCGAAGTTGATTCTTGTTATCCTCCGTGAGAGCATCGAAACCATATATTTATTTGCCAAAATTGATGAATGGATGAATGAGAAATTGGAGCTCAAAGATGACCATTGAAAGATAGTTTATGTGGGAAATAAAACTAATCTCATATAGGAAAATGAAGAAA
Organism: Olea europaea var. sylvestris; assembly: GCF_002742605.1. Classification (NCBI taxonomy): domain Eukaryota; kingdom Viridiplantae; phylum Streptophyta; class Magnoliopsida; order Lamiales; family Oleaceae; genus Olea; species Olea europaea. Next base: position 41,508 of record NW_019266741.1, read on the forward strand.
GTATGAATCACTTTATATAGGATTACAATTTGGAAGGGTGTAATCATGTGTAGAAAAGAGGCTCTCTTCACGTGCACACATGCGGTGGTGCAAATCACGGACTGAAATAGCTTTCGGACCTTGAACTTGTGTGCGGGCACGACCTGCGTACACGAATGTCGGATCGAATAGAGCAACAATTGGCTCGTTTGGAGTGTCTACGTTTTGCAATTTTTTGCTTTCTCCAATTGACCTTTGAGTTTCCTGAAACTACCAAAACTTCCAGAAATTGAAGCAACTCCAGTATTTATTGCTATAAAGTTAATAGGCATATTTAAACCTATATAAAATGTCATTTTTCCAGCAGTTCCAACATATACAGAAACACACACAAAAATAGGAAAAAAACATTCTGCAATTTTTTTTGTTTGCATCTCGATTTCTGTTCAGCGTCGTCATTGTGGTAATATTGTTCGGATACTAGTCAGATCGTCGGAGTAGTATCTGTGGTGCTCAGATTCTAAGGGTTTTACCATTGTATCCTAAGAAATAGACGCTGGGATTAGACCTCAAGCATTTATGGTGAGAGGGTAAACTTGTTTTAAGGAAACTGTGTTCGTACAGGCCTCAAGTTGAAAATTAATCCATTATTTATTTATTTTGTGATTATACCTTTATAATTTATTCTTGCAGATTTAATTATTTAACGTTTATCTGTGTAATTCATATAATTTGCAGTTTTATTATGTTATCGTTCTATTTATGTTTATTAAAATTAATCTGCGTTAATTTTTATTTATGTTAAAAGTAAAATCTGGAAAAAAAATATTCTGTAATTTTGGTATGTGTAAGAGCAAAATCGGTATGTCAACATACGGTATGTGGAAATACGGTATATATGAAAAGGGAAAAAAAATATGTACAAATACGGTTAAAAGCATATACGGTAAGTTGCAAATACGGTAAGTTAGCTGCAAATATTGTAAGCTATCTGCAAATACGGTAAGCTATCTGCAAATACGGTAAGCTATATATACGGTATATTGCATATACGGTATGCTCAAAATCGATATCTAAACTACATATACGGTATGTGATAATTCAATTTCATTAATACCACTATATTCCAACAAATTCATGGGTTAGGGGTGGGAGCCTAATATGTAGCGAAAAATTGAAGTTGTTCAAGACTAAATTTTAATAAAGAAATGTGCCCCCTCTCTAAGAGCTCGCTGTATCAAAGCCAACAAAGATTTGAGTTCAAGTCTCATCATTAATGAAAATTGTGCACATCAGTCATATGATAAAAAAATGAATCTGATCTTACAATTTAAGGCTTGTTAAAGACTGAATTGAAATAAATATATGTGTCCCCTTCTAACTGTATGATGCCGGTTCAACAAAAGTTAATTATGGTTTCTTGTGAAAGGTTTTTAGGACAAAAATTATCCCTTTCACTTTGCCACTGTTGGTAGTTTTCAACTGTCTCAGGGATATGGAGTTTTCACGATCAGGTTGGATGTGGGGGATTAGCGCATCAGGGATTACATAAAAACATCTGAGAAAGACGGAACTCGAGAAGACTGGTTAATTAAAGAAAAGAAGAGGAAGCTTGACAACGGTAAGCATGGGAAAAAGAAGAACTCAATTGGTTGGCCCACCTAAGAGATGATGAGATTCTTGATCACTTTGATCGAATTTTGAAAAGGCAGAGTCAATTGCCTTCTCTTTGACGATGGATTTTTGTTTATTGCATAAACTGACCTAGGGAAATCCATTAACTAAGCTATGAACCATGAATTGTCTTGAGTGCTTCACCTTTAGGCAAATTCAAATGACAAGAATATAAAAATTTCCATATTATCAACTTACCATTGAAATGAAATATGTGCTTATTTTTAGGTTAGGAGATCTCTTAGGATCCATTTGATTGCAAAGATGGAATTGAGTTGGTTGGAAAACGAATTCCAGTGAATTGAATTGCCTATAATTGTTTTTCTGGAAATTGTAAATTATTGTGTTTGATTGGTATAATTTTCCACGTGAAAAATGTTGAAATAAAAGTATTTTTTGATATTCGTTTGACTTTGTTTTACATGAAAATTGTCAATTAAAAGGATAGAATTTACTGGTATTGGGGATGACATTAGTTTCCATCGCCAAAAAGCCAAAATAAATAATTCAAGAAAATCATTTATTTTTTAGTGTTCGTTTGACTTTATTTTATATGAAAATTATCAATGAAAGAGAAATATTTTTTTACAATAATTATTAGAATTGGTTTCCATTGCCTAAAAAAAAATGGAAAAAAAAATCGTTACAGTAGCCGGGAATTCCAACAATAATTCTTAGAATTGGTTTCCATTGCATAAAAAAAAAACAGAAAAAAAAATAAATCGCTACAGTAGCCGGGAATTCCAATTCTCACTATATATGGTGAGAATTGGAATTCAACCAAATCAAGGAATAGCACAACTTCCAATAAAAGTTAGAAACCAATTCATGGAAAATCTTGTGAATCAAACACTACATTTTGGGTGGAAAATGGTTCCACCAAATCAAGGAATAGCACAACTTTCAATAAAAGTTAGAAACCAATTTCATGGAAAATCTTGTGAATCAAACACTACATTTTGGGTAGAAAATGGTTCCACCCATTTCCATGGAATTGGGATATGATGGTGCCGTTGTGCCTCTTGGGCATCGTGATCATTGGACGATGCTGAAAAATATATGGCCCGATGCGATATTCCTGCCAACTTCGAAAAGCACCGAGGGAACATAAAAGGAGAAGATAATGTTATATATTTATACCATAAATATAAAATGTGAAAGAAATAATCAAATTAGATAAATTTTGGTTGAATCAAACACTACCTTATTTCTATTCTGACACATGGTCTCAAGTTTTGGAAACTCTCTAATGAGGACTCTGCCAGACTACTTAGGATTCGTTGATGGAACTGCCTGAAGTAGACTACACAAGACCCATGAACACTAGCCCGTGGGTAGTGTCATGTTCAGACATTAACAAAGACCTAACTTCTCAGGATCTCAAAATATTAGACATCTAAAATACTATTTATTCTCCTTTTTCTTCACCGGTTACGCACCCTATTGTTTTTATTGTACAAGAACTGCCCAGTTTTGTTTAATATCTGGAACTTTTGCCATTAAGCTGATAGAACTCTGTTGATCTTTTTTGCATTTCAGTGGACTTCAAGTTAGAACATTACCTATTTGTATTAGATAAAATTCGGTGAAATGATTTATTCATTATTCATTTTGTAAGTTTAATATAAAATAACATTGATTGTATTTTTCGTTCCTTTTTATTGCTTTTTTCTTATTATTGTCTTCTAATACAAGTTTATAGATATGCAGCAGCAAATAATCCAAGCAAGGCTATTGAAACATTCAAAATATTTCAGAAGTTTAAATTTTCTCCTGATCAGAGAACATTCTTCTCATTCTTGGATATTCTTAATAAACATGGAAACATTGAAGAAGCTGAAGAATTCATGTTTCTCAATAAGAAATTCTTCCCGTTGGAAATTGATAGCTTTAACATAATTCTCAATGGGTGGTGTAATATAGCTAATGATATATATGAAGCCAAGAGGGTTTGGCGGGAAATGTCCAGATGTTGTATCTTGCCTGACGGGACTTCTTATACACACATGATTTCCTGCTTCTCAAGAGCAGGTAATCTATTTGACTCACTTAGATTGTACGATGAAATGAAGAAAAAGGGCTGGATCCCTGGCATGAAAGTGTGTAATTCTTTGATTTATGTACTGACTCATGAGAATTGCCTGAATGAAGCTCTTAGAGTTGTAGATCATATGAAAGAATCTGGTATGCAACCTGATTCTACAACATACAACTCTATGATTCTTCCTCTTTGCAAATCAGCAAAGTTTCTGGACGCAAGAACTATATTAGCTAGGATGATACAGGATGATGTCAACACAACTAGTGATACGTACCATGCATTTCTTGAGGGTGCTAATTTAGAAGGAACTTATGAAGTTTTTAATCTTATGAAAAAAGCCGGTCTTGGTCCCAGCAGGCATACATTTCTTCTTACACTCGGCAAGTTTCTTAAAATCGGGCAACCAGAAAATGCATTGAAGATATGGTCGAACATTAAACAGTACAAGATAGTGCCGGATTCTGAACATTACTGTGTGTTAGTGGAAGGGCTAGTGAAATGTAAGTTGTTTGTGGAGGCTACAGAACTGTATGCTGAGATGAGATCTAATAGACTAGCGGATGACCCAAAGTTGAAGAAGCTCTTAAGCGAACCTCTTCAAGATGGTATTCATGCACTGGAGGGACAAGGGCAGACAACAGTTGTCAGACGTATTCATAAAGGTAAAGGACTACAATATGGGAAAGGCAGTGGAAACCGAACTAGAAGACCTGGTAAGCAATCAGAAAAGGAGGGATCTAATGGGACTTAGAATTTAACGTTGCTGCAAATTCGTTTCAGTAATATCTAAAGGACATCCTGATATCAGGACCAAATTGTGCAGAGGCCAGGTGCTGCTAAATCTTATATTCACTGCTAAACCTAATTCCTTGCTTTCAGTAAACAAGTATCTCTACTTGCTATAGGAAGGGAAGTTTCCGCCAGTCCATTTCCATAGAGAATGCTTGTCGAGTTTGAAATGTAATTTTGGAAGAATATAAGTCCTCTTTTATGGCAACTTACTATAGAACTGTTCGCAATTCTTATAGTACAATCAATATAATTTGTTTGGACCATAAAGACCAACGTTAAGGAGAATTAAGCTTATATGATTGGATGGATTATGCAGTTAGTTCTAATATCAAGGAAGGCCTATCGAAGCAAGAACATTGGGTAACACCCATTTTAACACATGTTTGGTGCGCTCATTGGATTTTCATGTTCTTTCTCAGTATTATATCCAATGTCATAAAGATGAGCTTATTTTTTTAAATAAAGTTAGCCTGCAATGTTCCCAGTGAAATCATGTGGGTCTTAACTGTTTCTTCCTAAGGGAGAATGATTCCGATATGATACTTTGTATAGAATTTTTGGCGGTCTATAAATCTGAAGAAAGTAGAATTTATAAAATCAAAGAAACTGCCTCAATGTAATTACAGACATGATTAAAATGACAAAATTAGAGAGAAATCACAACCAAATGAACTGAAAGAGACGAAGTACTACCTGAAAACAAAACATTTAGGCAAAGACAATGGTAAGGGAAAAAAAAACATCAAAAAAATTATTAGTGGAGGCTTATACGATAGTGCTGATCCATTTATTTTTTTGGGATAGACGATGAACCACATTTGCACCAACACCAGATCCTTAGGGATGGCTCGGATGGCAACGGGGCGGCCCTCCTTAGACGGGGTGAGGCAGGGTGGGTTTAATTTAATTTAATTTAATTTTGCACTTTTTACATTTTCAAAAATTTCGAGTTATGTCATTATTAGATAATAAAATACAAATTCAAAATGAGTTTTTTTACGGGTAAATTGTTTAGAAATAAAATTATTTTAATTTTTTTTCCCCTTCACAGGGCGGAGCATCCTTGCCCCACCCTGCCACATGCCCGCAATGGGGTGCCCCATCAACCCGTTGGGGGCGGGTTTTTTTGCCATCACTAGATCCTATGTCATGTTCTGCTACAAATTCTTTGCCATGAGTATCTGCATGATAATTCACTTCTCTGCTTGTGCCTGCATATAGATAATATTATTGTCAAGTGGAAATGAATATCACAACATAAAACACAAGGCACTATGATTTTCTTGCTCGAATTTCTGGGAATTTTCGAGAGCCAAGCTTGGTAGGAGTAGTTGGGCACATAAGAGGACGAGAATCCATGCAATAAACTCGTTTTCTTGTTTTATGGCGGCAGGAGGAAAATGATGGGAGTTCAAGGCTTGGATATATAGGGTCTGCAAACTCTCCTTTCTTGTGGGGACTAAAAACTGAAAAGTCACACAAAGTCCCGAGACGGTAAAAAAGTGGCTAAAATTTATTGACAGTTCAACACAAACGAAATTAAACTTAAAAAAGTAAAGGAAAAAAAGCTAAACGCTTTACAAACATGCGCAATAAACTAATTTTAAATATCTAGCCAAACACAAGTATAGCTTCCAATCAAAATGATAGATAAAAGATTTTCGATCGACCCAAACCGAGTCAAAGCTTAAACCAGTAAGATAATTGACTGCTACCATACCTTATGGTGATGTTCTGGTGTATTCTTAGTAACTTAGCAGATAAGATAGATACTAATCTAAGCTGAAATTGACAAGATATTGCAGGGGGTTCTTAATTTGTTGGTGTTCTTATTACTCCCTCCGTCCTAATTATAAAGGCTGTGTTTCGTTTTTCTCTTGTTTCAAAAATATAGGCTCGTTTCCTAATTTAGAATATTTTGTTTTGTTCCTTGACCAATATACACTTATTCAATTTTCTTCACTTAATATGTCAATTTCTTGAAATCATCCAAATACACACATTTCTCACTTTTTGAAAACATGGAACAACTTTCATTTCTTCTTCTTCAAATTAAATCATTCAAATTGTTTACTAATTTCAACAATAATTTATTACTACACACTGAAAATTAAATAGAGGTAAACTAGGAAAGGTTTTGGCAAAATTAATTTTCTAATGATATTAAAGAAAATTTCTTAATCCGTGTGAAAAATGAAATAAGTTTATATAATTGGGACGAAGGGAGTATTATTTATTTATTTATTTGACCGAACCAGCTAAAATCTATCTTTTTAACATTGTCACTCTAAAAGGCTGAAAAGTGTGCTCTTAGATTTGGTATGAAGCAGAACGCATTACTATTTGTCTAGTGTAAAATGATTAGAAGTATATTAAATATTATAAAGCCTTGTTTACTTAGTTCCACTAGTTGGTTAATCCATTTAAGCAAGACTCTGACATGGCAAATAAGTGATTATAAATTGATAGAAATGAATGGTAAATAAATGAATAATACTTATAATAATTCTGTTATAGTTAAAGTTTCTTTGACAATTTTGTTGACATTGTATGATATGACAAATTTTTGCAATTGATTTTAGTAACACTTAACACAATCATTGATCTCGATTTTGACACCTCACACAATATCAAGAAAGGTGTACATTTTTAATGTACAAATAGAAGTCACACAAAGTTGATTTGACTTACAATTTAGAAATACTTACCAAACACATGGGTAAGCTTCATGTTAAGACGTTGATTTATTTATTTATTATTTTTTTTTAAAAAAATTAACTATTTAATTTCTTTGTATAAAATAGAGCGCATCATTATTTGTTTAATGTAAAATAATTAGGAATATGTTAAAGATTATAAAGCCATGTTTAGTTATTTATATTAGTTGGCTAATCCATTTAAGCAAGACAATCAACTCTCCCTGTCTCTGGTAACTGATCTTGCTCAAGAAGTGATCATAAATCAACAAAAATGAATGGTGAACAATTGAATTACGAATTATTCTTCTTGTACAACCATAGGGATGTCAACGAGTCGAGTCGAGCCGGCTCGCGAGCCAAAATTTGAGGCTCGAGCTCGGCTCAGGTAAAGTGAGCGGGCTTTTTTCCGAGCCTTGCTCGGCCAAAAAATTTTGCTTGACCCGAACTTTTGGCCTGAGCCTTTACAAGCCGAGCTCGGTAGACTCGCTTTTTTTACCTTTTTTTTTAAATATAATTATTAATGGCTGCCTTAAGAGATAGCCACAGCTGGCTGACTCTTAAGGCAACATTTTGCCGCCTAATATATATATATATATATATATATATTATTATTTTTTTTTTCAAACTCGCGGGCTAGCTCGAACTCGGCCCATCCTCCTAAAATGAGGTTCGGCTTGAGCCTTGGCCCGATTCTACCGAGCCTCGAGCCGGATGGACTAGGGCTTTCCCGAGCTGAGCTACGGGCGGCCTGAGTCAGTGAGCCGAATTGTCATCTCTATACAATCGGAATTGACAATCCCAGTTGACAATGTATTCACATGAGGGGGACCCACGATTTCTTTATTCAGCGTGGGCCTCCTCCCACGTGTCTAATCGTCATACGGGGTTGTCAATCCCGATTGTACACATAGCAGTACTGATTGGATTACTCATGAGCTCTTAAAAGTTTATTTGACCGATGATTTATAAACTCTTGCCAAATACAGGCGTAAGCACAATGTGAATCCCGTTGAATTTTTTACGA
>NW_019266741.1:53673-116519 GCF_002742605.1 Olea europaea var. sylvestris
ATGTTCCTAAATCTATCCAATACTCTCTCTCGAGATGTATCAAACCTATTTCTACATACCACTGGTCTATATTTCTATGACAATAGCATATGTAAAAATGCATGCGATTTTATGAACATTTAAAGATTTACGTAGGGCATAGCGGTATATTTCTATCCACTATTGGACCCTACAATAATTTATATTATGTCAAAGCTATTCCAATTCTCTTGAATGCAGGAATAAATCACTTAACTTCACACAATTACGAGCCCTTAATTGCGGAAACATTAATTGCATATAAATAATTGAAAACAATAAAAATTGTGTCTTAACATCAAATTGCAAAACGAGAATATTAAAATTCAAATCACATGGTTCATCAATCTCCTAGTATAATAAAAATCTAGCCTAGCACGATTGAAATAACAAAATACATCATATTTTGAATAAAAGATATCACCGGGTTATGAAATCTTGAATAAATCTTGAAGTTCTTCGTGCCAATCTTTGTTCTTCGCTCAAATCCTCTCCAAGAAGTGTTTTTCAGCCTCCAATTACGTTCTATGCATCTCTGGAATGTTTTTGATATTTATATCCCGTGGAAAATTAGGTTACCAAAGGTGTTTCAATCGTATAAGGAAAGAAAAAAATCGCACTAGAAACGTATCATGCGATCGCATGGTTTTAATCCGTGCGACCGCATGGTTATTCTCTATTTCCAATTGAATTTCCTGCATCACTTCGTGCAACCGCACGACATTTCTACCATGCGACCGCATGGTAGAATTCAACTTTCATTTCCTGTAAATTGGTCCCTCTAATTGAATCTTCCACTTCTTTGCATCTTTTCTTCATTCTTCACATTCCATTATCCCAAAATGTCATCAATTTGTATTTGACAACTCAATTTCTTGATTTGTTCATCGGATTAACTTTTGGGTAATTGCACCTTGGTCCTTGAACTTTCACTTTGTGTCATTTTAGTCATTTTTCGCGTCTTTTCTCATGTATTTCACCATGTTCATCGGTGTTACCTACAATTCAGAAATGTAACAAAATTAAATCACAATCAATTCATTTTATTCGTAATTAAGTCATGTTTGTGACCTAAATAAGTGTGCAAAAACACACTTATCAAGCTTCTTCCTAATATTCCTAAAAATGAATAGAATGCAAGAATGCTGATTATCATTACCAGTTTAAATTCTATTTTTCCTCCACACCTAGGATTTACTAATTAGATGCCTAGTAAACTGTAAACCATCTCATATTTATACACATAAACAAGTTATAGATGCGACATCAGTGGTATAAGCAAAAGTCAATACATACCTCAGTTTTCGATTAGTTCTTAGTTTCTTACATCATGATCGTTAATCAATTCTTATGAAATGTGCATGTATGGTCATAATTCATAACATGTGTATATCTTTCACAATTCGTTTGTCAATATCGACTGTCTGAAAGAGGTCTGTATAGTATTGTAGACTACTTTTAAGCATACTCGTTGATTGCACAATATATTTTCTTAATTACATGAATTTCATTAGATAGATGTATAATACGTGATATTGGTTGTCATTCATGGTCCAAGTCAAATCTATCATGTATCCAAAATAGAATTCATTATTTCTCGTGAATATCTGAACTAGTTGCTCACTGTTCGAAAATTATTATTTTGGTAGGTCATACCATCCACATATAGGATTGTAATATAAGGTTTCAGTTCTTCCGTGTTTAAGCAGTAACATATTGTTATGTGGAGCTAAGGTCCAAATTATGGAAGAAATAAGTGTTTTCACGACTCCACCATCCAGTCAATTATGTTGTGTTTGACCTCTTGTCAAGTGACTATATTAATTTATTAATGAATAATATATGTGTGCATTACGCATTTGCCTAGCTTAGTAGGTTTGATGTGAACGGTATTTTAAGTTCTACTTACGTAGTTTATGTCATGGACTTTTTATAATAAAATTCTTCTTTCTTTAGAGAAAATGTCCGAGAGAAGAAATGGTGAGTTAGTCCAACCAGCATTAATGAGACATGGTTGCGTGAATTGTACTAAAGAAGTGTAATGGTCAGACATATGAGATAACACGGCTTGGTTTAGTAAAATGGCTTAAACGGCTTGTGAACAGTAAAGTATAACTCCCTCTTATATAGTAGTTATAGATTAATATTATGGTCTGTAATTAAAAAATAAATGGTTGACAACGGTCCAACTGAAATCAACCTAAAAGTCTTCATTTCAAAAACATAAATTATTTTTTAATCCTTCTTTGACTATATAAATAAATGATAATATTTTTCAAAGACTTTGTCTGTAATTTCAAATTTCTGAGAAGCGAATTTAGTCTTTACTTGTTTATCCTTCCGCGTGATTAGCATTGTCATCGACAGCTAGTTTTATTTTCTAAAATCCTCCATTATCATATTAATTTGAAAAAACCAAATCCCATAAAATTCCAAAAAAAAGCTGTTGGATATATGGTATGTGAATGTATTAATTTAGAACTATTAGTAACGTAGAAATAGTAATTTCACACATGTAATTTTTATTTTATCCTAGTTTGTCAGAGAGTCGTCATTAAGGATTTATATAATCATAAAAAAGTTAGAGATGATAGGATGAAGGAGCTTTCTCTTATAAACTTTTTTTCATCATAATGAATTACCATAACGAAGGATAAGGAGATAGTCTCACATTGAGACAACCTCTAAAAATTTTGTGTAACATTTTTTTTTTAATTGAGATCTTAGTGCTTTTATGGTATATGTTACACGATTCAAGCTTTACATGTAGAGTTGTACTAATTTTAAAATCGTTTTATGTATAGCGTCTTGATTATAGCTTCTTGTGATTCAATTTATTGTATAAATTATAAGTGTACATTCTACCAAATTAATGAGAGAAGATTTTCCCTCATTCTATTACCATTATTCTCATGGTATCAAAGTAGTGAATTTCTCTCCATCCCGATGACCCACGATTTCTTGTTCGATATGGCCTCCATCATTGATTCATCTTCCCTTTTCAAAGCCATTACAAATCTTTTCTCCCCGTATTACATTCATTCTGGTGACCACCTAAAATCCCCTCTAGTCCAACCCCTCCCCCATGGTGATAACTATCCCTCTTGGCGACTTTCCATGCACATGCTCTTAATGCCAAGAACAAACTAGATTTTATTCTCGGGACTTTGAAACGACCTGAAGATGACAGCTATGGGATTGATGTAATGATATGGTTCTCTCTTGGCTCCTTTTATTAGATATTTCAAAATTCAAGCTAACTACCAACTAACTGCAAGCTGAGCTGTCATCTTACATTTTCCCACCTTTTTGTACTTGTGTTATTTATATAAGTGCTTGATTTTAACAGCAGACCAATTTTCTTCTTCTGATATTGAATAGAAATTTTCCCACCTTTTTCTCTCTAAATTCAATATGGCATCAGAGCAGATTTGCCTCATCTCCTACACCTTCTCCAGAGTTTGAATCAAATCTTTGTTGATCTACCTCCAACGATCACTAATTTTTTTAAAATCTGATTTGGCATCTCCTGGCTACTAGTGCTTCGATGTCATCAGATAGTTCAATTTCTCCAGGGAGCAATCCGATCACTGATGATGGATTGATCTCCTATTATATTCATTTTTCAGATAGTCTAGGTCTTGTCCTGGTTTCTCAGTCATTGATCGGTGATAATTACGCCTCTTGGAGCAGAAGTATGATGATAGCCTTATCTGTGAAAAATAAACTAGGCTTCATCGATGGATCCATTCCGAAACCTACAGGTAATGACAATTTGATCAATGCTTGGACTCGTAAGTGTCTAAGGAAATCTCAGCAAGTGTTATATATTCGGAATCTGCTTATGAAATCTGGAAGGATCTCAAGGAGAGATTTCAATAGAAAAATGGCCCGAGAATTTTCCAGTTGAGGCGTGATCTAATGAATCATGCTCAAAATGAATTGACTGTAGGGTCTTATTTCACTAAACTGAAGACAATTTGGGAAGAATTAAGCAATTATAGACCATCTTGCTCATGTGGAAAGTGTACGTGTAAGGGAATTAAGGCTTTAGAAGATCACTATCAAACTGAATATGTGATGTCTTTTTTGATGGGACTTGACGATTCTTTTACTCAAAGTCGTAGCCAGATACTACTTATGGATCCAATACCACCTATTAACAAAGTATTTGCTCTTGTATCTCAGGAAGAGCATCAAAGAACTATGAATAATGTGGCAGGAACATCCACTGGGAATAATCCTATGGCTTTCTACATCAAAAATGAGGGTAATCGATCAAATAATAAACAACAGCCTGGTAAGTATCAGAAGAAGTATCGTTCAATCTATAGCTACTGTGGATTTACTGGCCATTCTATAGATAAGTGTTATAAGCTTCATGGTTATCCACCTAGATACAAGCCAAGGCAGAAGGCCACTTACTCTAATTAAGGTGTTAATGCAATAGCACACTTGGTCTCAGAATCCTCCAATGATCAAGAAAATATTGGTGGTTTTGTCCAGACATTGAATCCAGACCAGTACCATCAGTTGTTGACCATGTTGAATTCCCATCTGAAATCAGCCAAAGCTAGCACAGAACTCGATGTGAAATCAATAAACACAGCAGGTATCTCCTTCTCTGTATCTAATCACCCTAATCTTCACTCTCTTAGGCAATGGATAGTGGACTCCGGTGCCACAAATCACGTGTGTTTTGATCAATCTCTATTTCATACTCTAGTTCCTATCTCAAATCCATTTGTTACTCTTCCCAACAACTCTCGCATACAAGTCAATTTTTCTAGAATAATTCGAATCAATCCTTCATTGATCCTTTATGATGTTCTTTACGTTCCTCAATTCCAATATAATTTGTTATCTGTTACTTCTTTAACAAGAAATTCTTCACTTCAAGTCATCTTTCTTATGGATTGTTATCTCATTTGGGAAATACCAAATTTGAAGACGATTGGCAGGGGTATGATAAGTATATTTTATATACTTATTCGGGACTCTAAAATAGCGATATTTGATAGTCTTTTGACAAAATACATTCTAAATTGTTATGTTTTAAGTTTAATAGGTGAAACTCTACGAATAAAAAGGAATGGAAGGAAAGAAGCAAAAAGGGCGGAAATAGCAAAATTCAAAGTATGTGGATTAAATTGGCCATTGGATGCAATTTTTGGGAATCAAAGTAACTATAAAAATGGAAGGACTAATTTGCTTCGCTTTGAAGATTGAGTACTTGGAGAGAAATAATTGATTAATGGGCCTCAATTGGACATGCCTTGAAATTCAACTTTAATACTTAATTCGACTTCCAATTGGGTTACAACTAAAAGGGCTGCATGGGGATGAATTTGGGTTGCTTTTTGGTCAAGTTAGTTGGCTAATTTCAAGTATATATACATGCTCTTACAGAAATGGCAGAGGAGGGGAAGAAAACCTAGAGAAGAGGAAGGGGACGGCTGCCAAAGAGAAGAGGGGAGACCGATTGGAATTCCACCTCAAATAGAGGACTAATTAGGCGGCTAAAAGAGAAAGATATTATACATACAAGTTGCTGAAATTGGGCAACAAAACAAGGGCAGAGTTGCAGGAAAGAAAAAAAACCTAGAGAAGAGATACAGGAGAAAAAAAAAGAGCTGCTAGGTTAATAGATCCTGACAATTTCACGGCAGCTTTGGGGGAATTAATAAGGCTACTTGCGCCTGAAATATATATACAAGTTGGCCGGCTACTGGGGAATTAATATATACAAACAGAAAGCAGTAAATTGGGGGGAGAGAACGGCAGCTTGGGAGAAAACATTGAAACCCTGTTCTTTGTTTTGTTTTGGAGAGAAAACTGCCGGCTGCAGTTAAAAACATTAGGCTGCCAAACTGTTGGAAAGAATAAAAGGGCTGCCGGCTGGGGCTATATTCTATTATTTATAAACATACATTGGTGCCGGCAGACTGGAGAAAATAGGAGGCAGAACCTGGTGGAGAAAAAAGCACAACTGCCGACTGAAAAACAAGGGAGAAAGAAAGGGAAATCTGGCTGGAATTGAAAGTCAAAGAAAGAGGCTGGAAAGTATATATGTTTATATATTCATGCACATGCAAAGGTGGCAGCTGGGTATTTTCTTTTATTTTGGTGCAAGAGCTTGAAGATTAATTATGTCCCGTCGATTTTCGATGATTTCCTTCCACTCTTATGTGTTTAATTCCAACAATATGCTAGGCTAAATATTTTCACGTATTGGATGATGACAAAATTGTTTAATTTTTAATTTTAATTCGAGACCTATGTTTTTATGTTAATTATTGCGTTGTGATTCCAATAATATGCATAATTAGATTGTTCTAATATTTGCGCACCATTAGGATAATAAGTTGCTTTTTCGTAGTGTTGGAAAACTCACGATAGGTAGAACACTATTATTGGGACACATGAGCAATAAATATTAGGAATAATATTTGTGGCGTGTGCGATCTTATATAATAGTCCTAATTGTCAATACACGTTTGCCATATGAATTCGACTTAGGAATAGGATCGTCTCGTGGTAATCATAGATTTATTATATCTTGAGAAAGAATAATAAATAAATAAATAAACAGAATTATCGATCGTCGCAATTGCATAAATTGAGATAATTATTATTGGTTGAGAATTAGAACTAAGAATTAATCAATGGCGTCGAAAATCCAATACGTTTACACATATGAATTTTTAAACCAAATTTAATTATTTTCACAAGTTTTAGTTATAAAAATTATTTAGTTATTCCCTCGATCGTTTTTTCTGTTACAAATACGAATTAATTATATCAAATATACTAAAATTGATCCTTATTCCCTGTGGGACGATAACTCTCTCATCACGATTATTACTTGTACAACGAACCCGTACGCTTACGGGAATTTGACGAACAGGGTAATAAAGTTGCAGATCTTTATGTCATTGAGACTGCATATTGCTCCAATTCTTGTAAACCTGTTCCAGCTGTTATTACTTGTAATTCCTCTAATTCCAATGTAAATAATGTGTCTTCACAAATGTGGCACAATAGACTTGGACATTTATCCATTAAACGGCTAGAAATGTTGAAAGACAAGCTGTTATTCAACTGTAATAACCATAAAGATGTTCATTGCTCTATTTGTCCATTAGCTAAGCAAAGACAACTTTCATTTGTTTCCAACAATAACCTATCTCAAAACGCCTTTGATTTGATCCATTGTGACGCATGGGGCCCTTATCATACACCAACACATTCTGGTTATCGTTATTTCTTAACATTAGTGGATGGCTGTACTAGATTTACCTAGATTTTTCTCATGAAACAGAAGTCTGATGCTAAATCTATAGTTCCAAAATTTTTTGCATTCATTGAAACCCAGTTTGGCAAAGTTATTAAAGAGTTTAGATCTGATAATGCACCTGAGCTTCACTTTACTGAATTCTTCAGTTCCAGAGGTGTATTACATCAATTTTCCTGTGTTGAGTGACCTGAGTAGAACTCGGTTGTGGAAAGAAAGCATCAACACCTACTTAATGTTGCTCGTGCACTTTTCTTTCAATCACATATCCCAATAAAATTCTGGGGAGAATGTGTCCTCACGGCTACCTATTTGATCAATCGAACTCCATTACCTTTCTTACATGGTGAGACTCCTTTTCAGCTTCTTTATGGTGAACCAGTTGATTACACTTGCCTTAAAGTTTTTGGCTGTTTATGCTATGCATCAACTTTACCTTCCACCAGAACTAAGTTTCATCCTCGTGCAGTGGCATGTATATTTGTCAGATATGTACCAGGGATTAAAGGGTACAAACTCTATAATATAAAGTCCAAAATTTTTTTGTGTCGTGTGATGTAATCTTTCATGAAACATTGTTCCCTTTTCAGTCAATTTCTCATTCGACAGATGTTGTTGATCATTTCCCTGACTTTGTCTTACCAACTCCATCTACTGATCCTTCATTCTCCAATGTCACTGATTCTAACATTGATCCTCCTCCTCCTAATAGTCCTATTCCAGTTGACAATGCGTCAGTACATGAGTCAACAATTCGAAGGTCTTCCAGGACAGTTAAACCACCTTCCTATCTGCGTGTTATCACTGCCACTTACTTCAACACAATTCCCTACCTCCATCTCACATCTCTTATCCTCTGCAAAATTACATTTCCTATTCCTCTCTTTCTCCTTCCCATTGTGCATATCTACTCCATGTATCTGCCACCTTTGAGCCACAATTCTATCATCAAGCCATCACTTATCCACATTGGAGAGAAGCTATGGCTGCTGAGTTAGACGCAACGGAATCTAACCAAACATGGTCTGTTCAACCTCTACCAAAGGACAAACATTCCATTGGGTGCAAGTGGATCAGCAAAATTAAATATAAGTCTGATGGTAGCATCAAAATCTACAAGGCTTGATTGGTAGCAAGGGGTTACACACAACAAGAGGGTCTTGATTTTATTGAAACATTTTCTCCAGTTGCGAAGTTAGTTACGGTGAAAATGTTACTTGCCATTGCTGCTATTAAAAGTTTGCATCTTTTCCAATTAGATGTCAATAATGCATGTTTAAATGGGGATTTATTTGAGGAGGTGTATATGGATCTTCCTTTGGGTTATGATCCACACAAGAAAGTTGCTAGTAAGGGAAAGAAACTAGTTTGTTGTTTACATAAGTCAATTTACGGCTTGAAACAAGCCTCGCGGCAGTGGTTTTCTAAGTTCTCCCAAGCTCTAGTTTGCCATAGGTCGCTCAGTCCAAGGCAGATTACTCTTTTTTCACCAAGGGGGGCAGGATCTTCTTTTGTGGCTTTACTAGTATATGTTTATAATATCATCATCACAGGACCTGATTTATTTGTTATTGAGGGGGTTAAAGGGTTTTCTTCATAGCCAATTCAAACTAAAGGATCTGAGTGTTTTAAAATACTTCCTTGGATTAGAAATTGCATAGTCAGCTCGTGGTTTATTTTTATCTCAACATCATTACACTTTACAGTTGCTAGAAGATTCTAGTTTTCTAGCTTGTAAACCAACATCTTCACCTATGGATCCTAAAGTTAAACTCACTTCACTTGATGGTGATCTCTTTCATGATGCTTCATCTTATAGATGGCTAGTTGGGCGTCTTTTATATCTCACTGTATCACGGCTAGATATCACGTTTGCTGTCCATAAACTTAGCCAGTTTGTCTCTTCTCCTCGACAGCCTCATCTGGATGCGGCCCATCATCTTTTAAGGTACTTGAAGGCCTCTCCTGGTCAAGGTTTATTATACTCTACTGCTTTTGATTTCCAGCTGAGGACCTTTGCAGATGCTGATTGGGGGTCCTGTTTGGACACTCAAAAATCTATCACTGGTTTTTGTATCTTCATAGGTGACTCTATGATCTCTTGGAAAGCCAAGAAACAAACAACTATCTCCCGGTCATTTGCAGAGGCTGAATACAGGGCTATTCCCTCCACAGCTAGTGAACTTATATGGCTTCATCAGTTGCTAAATGATTTTCAAATTTACCAATCTGGACCTGCAACTCTTTTCTGTGATAACCAAGCTGCAATACATATTGCAACTAATCCTATTTTCCATGAGAGGACGAAACATATCGAGATCGACTGTCACTTTGTGCGGGATAAAGTTACAGATGGATCTATCAAACTTCTTCCAGTTCGAACTCACCATCAACTTGCTGATCTCTTCACCAAGGCGCTGCCTACCACGTCTTTACTTCCTTTACTTTCCAAGATGGTGGTTCTTGACATTCACCGGTCATCTTGAGGGGGAGTATTAGATATTTCACAATTCTAGCTAACTACCAACTAACTGCAAGCTGAGCTGTCATTTTACATTTTCCCGCCTTTTTTTACTTGTGTTATTTATATAAGTGCTTGATTGTAACACCAGACCAATTTTCTTCTTCTGATATTGAATAGAAAATTCCCCCTTTTTCTCTCTGAATTCAATACCTTTCTTCCATTGGCCCTTCTCTCTTGGCTAGTTTGATATATTGTAGTACTCCGCTTGATCTGTGGATTGACCTGGAGACCCGTTTTCAGCAAAGTAACAATCCTAGAATTTTTAGTTTAAAGCGTGATATCGTCGATGAGAAAATCTATCTATTGCTAAATATTACAATATGATCAAGCAATTATGGGAGGAACTCTTCTCTTTGCAAACAATAAAGCATGCTCTTGTGGTGCTCTAAAAGATCTCACCAATCTTCAAATTTTCGAACGTGTTTTCCAATTTTTTATAGACTTGAGTGATCAATTCCAGCATACCCGTAGTCAAATACTTGCCATAGATCCCCTTTCAACGATAAGCAAATGCTTTACCATTTTACGTCAAGAGACTCACTGTCTCTTACAGACGCATGACATAACCCACTGGATGGTACAATACTGCAAGTTCAACGTCAGCATATTCCACGACTTGTCAGCCGCACTGCTAATGCTCCATTGCTTCCCGCCCCTCTTATGTGAACTCTTCTGTTTCTGCCATTTGTGAGGAATGTGGCAAACATGGCCAAACTCACGATAGATTTTTGTGCTTATTGGTTATCCTGATTGGTGACCATCGAAGAAAAAGAACAAGAATCATACAAGTAAAGGTTCAACATCCTTGGCGAATGCGGTCTCTAGTTCTTCAGGTTCTCCTTCAAGAGGTTGTATGGTTCCTGGTCTCACACCCGAGCAGTGCACTCAGCTATTTGAACTGTTAAAATCTTCAACATTAAGTTTGTTTGGTAATTCATTTTCTCTATGCTTTAATTCTTTTCCATCTTGGATTATTAATAGTGGTGTTATATACCACAAGAGCCATCTTCCAATAAATACCACTACCCGCCCAAATAATTTCCTTTCAATTGTTCAATTACAAAATGTTGAATTATTCCTGTGCATCAAGTTAATACATGGATATTTCTCCTACTATTCATTTGCACAATGTTCTGTCTGTTCCTCAAGTTTCTTTTAATCTCTTTTCCGTCAGTAAACTCACACAAAGTTTAAACAGTGTTACTATTTTTTTCATTCCTTCTCTATTAGGACTTCGAGACAAAGATGCTGATTGGAGTAGGTAAGGGAAAAAATGGTCTCTACTACTTCAAGTCCGTTACTGCCTCTGCACTAGACACCACCACTCGACCCTCATTTAGTTCAGGGCACTAGTGGCTTTGTTATCCTTCTAGTTTTCCAAAATCTATTATTATTGAAAATAAATTACATCATTGTGATGCTTGTGTCGAGGTAAACAAACTCAACTTTCTTTTCCTTTAGTTCCAAATAAAAGCTCTTGCCCTTTTGATCACATATTTATTGATGATATGGGATGGCTACCATACTGCCAATGTATGTGGTGCACATTATTTTTAACCATTGTTGATGATTATTCTCATGTTACATAGGTTTATTTGATGTGTTTAAAATTTGATACTATATCTTATTTAAAGAATTCTTTGCTATGGTACGTACCCAATTTAATGTAAATATTAATCATGTTCCTTTTAACAATGGCCAAGAATTTCTTTCTCATGCCACTCAAAAACGTTTTACTGATCATGGTGTATTGCACGAACGCACTTGTGTCAAGACTTATCAACAAAATAGGGTTGTCAAACGAAAGCATCGCCACATACTTGAGGTGGCTCATTGCTTTTGATTCTAGTCTCATCTTCATATCTCATTTTGGAATGAATGTGTTTTTACTCTTATTTACCTTATTAACTGTAACCCTTTACCTTGTTTGGATAATGTCTCACCTTATGAACGTTTATTTAGTAAACAATCCTCTTATGATCATTGACACGTGTTTGGTAGTTTATTTATGCCCATACCTTAGTTTCTAACCGTGATATATTCCAACCCAGGGCGGCCCCTTTCATGTTTTTAGGAATCCCCTATTCATAGTGCCTACAAGGGTTTTGACTTGGAAACTAAGAAAATCAAAATTTCTCATGACATCACTTTCTTTGAACAAATTTTTCCTTTTAAAATGAGGCCCTTAACACCTGTTACTACTCTTACTTTACCTATACCTATTCCTGAATATCGTTTTCTTCCTTATAATCCTCCCCTAACCACCTCCTCATCTGATTTCCTCATTGCTCTAGATAATCAATCCACTACTCTTACAATAGCCCATCTATTATATATATCCTACTCTTCTAGCTTCATGCGCGTCTTCAGGTCCATCCCTTCTCTAAATTCCTCTCATATACTCATTTTTCCACTAAACATTTTTCTTTTATTTCAATTTTGTCTCACACTGCTGACCCTACTTGATTCTCTCAAGCTGTTAGGCTTGAGAGAAGTCTATAGATTGTAAATGGATTTTTAAAACTAACCTTCAAGCTAATGGTTCTGTGTGCACTTTTTATATTGGTTCAGCTTCTGTGCCCAAACTATTAATTTACGTACTATCCATTCTGGGAGATAATCTTCCCTCTTACCATCCACGACTTTCTATCGCATTTTCCAAGTTTCAAGCGTGACCTCCCCTTAAGAGAGATTTAAACTGAATCATGGATATACTAATTATATAGCTAGTAAACCGTAAACCATCTCATATATATACACAAACAAGTTGTAGATGCGACATTAGTGGTATAAGCAAAAGTCAATACATGCCGTGGTTTTTTATTTATAATTCTTAATTTCTTACATCGCTATCATTGATTAATTCTTGCACAAGGGCTATTTTACTTCCACGAAAGATGCATGCGTGTTCATAACTCATAACATTTGTATATTTTCACGATTTATTTGCCACTGGCTTGTACGGTATTGTAGACTATTTTTACGTATGCTTGTTGATTGT
Source organism: Olea europaea var. sylvestris (assembly GCF_002742605.1). Lineage (NCBI taxonomy): Eukaryota > Viridiplantae > Streptophyta > Magnoliopsida > Lamiales > Oleaceae > Olea > Olea europaea. Next base: position 66,511 of record NW_019266741.1, read on the forward strand.
ACAATCTATTTACTTGTATGAATGTTATGAGATGGATATATAATATGTGATATTGATTATCACTTATGGTTCAAGTCAAAACTATGATGTATTCAAAAGAGAATCCATTACTTCTCGTTAGTATTTGAACTAGTTGTTCGTTATTCAAAAATTCTTATTTTAGTAGTTCATACCATCCATGCATAGTAGTTGATCTACGATTTCAATTCTTCCATATTTAAGCAATAACATATTGTTCCATAGAACTAAGCTAAAGTCCAAAATATGAAAGAAATAAGCATTTTCATAAGCCTTATCTTCTAGTCAATTCTTTTCTATTTTACCCCATAAAAGTGAATATATTAATTTATTAATGAATAACATTAACATGCATGCATGCATGCATATGCCTAGTAGGTATAATGTGAACGGTCTTTAAATTTTTATGTATGCAGTTTAGGTCGTGGACATTTTTAATGATTTCTTTATAATCTATATTAATTATTATGTTATGTAATTAACAAATAAATGGTGGGCAACGGTCCAACTGAAATCAATCTAAAAGTCTTTCTTTCTAATTCAGTCAATGCTCTGACCCTATGTCCTACTTACCTTAAAAGAAAGAATCTTGCCTGCACTGTTCATTTAGGAAGCATTTATTTGTTTCCTATTTTACCCTTAAATGTCCATTACACTAATGCTCTAAATCAGGTCCAATGGTCTTTTCCTATACCTACATATTATATTATATACGAAATATCTCACCAAAATGTGATACCAAAGCTATCAATACTTTACTTTTCTTCTTCTCTCTCAAACGTTGGAAAATGTTTTCTTCTCTTCATTTCTGCTGCAAACCAAAACCCTAGCAGTTTTCTTCGCATTTTTTAGTCTCCAATAGAAATCTTGGATTCTTGTCCACGTTTCAAGATTGTGGTCTTATCTTGTGATATTGTATTCATTTTACACATTTTTTCGAACTCGTCTTCTACAAAATCACTTGTTATTGTTGATCTTCGAAAGATTTGCTGTCGCACTATGAACTGTGCCTTGTTAGTCAAACAGGTAGACATTCATACAGATCTATGTGTTCTTTGGTTTGTTGTAATTCTTTCTAGTCTTATTGCAGGTTTTCTACATAGTTTTTTAACTATTTTTGAAAAGCCCCAATTTTTAGGAGTTTGTAGACGAGTGGAAATTTCAGAATAGGAATTGAGTTTTATGACCATTTCACGTGAAGGGTTTAAAATTTGAAAGGACCCAATTTTCAGGACTTTAAGTGTAGACGGGTGGAAATTTCTGAATGGGAATTGGAAATATATAATTTTTACAATATTGAAAAAAATTAGGTGTTCATTTTTGGCTTTGGTTTCTTAAGATTTACTTTTTAAAATTCCTAAATATGTCTTCAATAATTTCTTTCTATTTTTTTGTGCCAATTGGCCTTTTGTTGTTTTCAATATATTGAATTTCAATCTTGTAAATTATTTTAATTGTTAGTTTGTCATTTCATCCATTCGTACCAGTTGAATCTTACGTTTGTTCATTGATATTGTGCAAGATTTGACTAATAAAGTCTATTGGGATCTTTGTCGTTTTCATTTTGTGCTAGCAACGGGTATGAGTACTTATACTTTAAGGTTTAATATTACTTTAGTGTAATTACATGTTGCATTACAATGTTGCTATTCTGTTCAAAAGATTGTAAATTTTTATTAAATGCCTCTTTATTATTTATTTATTGCTTTTTCCTTTTCTTTTTGCCTGTTTTGGTCATTTAGTTTTATGTTAGTGTAAATGTCCTACTTGTATTTATATCCATGGTTATGAAAGAGAGTGTTATGTGGTTTATCTACTTGTTTGGCTGTCGAGGCAAATTATTGAAAATATTGAGTTTTTATGGTAAAGGAAGAAATTGATGGCATGAAAATTATACTTACCTTCACAGAAGAAGAGAAACACAAAAAATATAAAATATAAAATATAATAAAAAAATTAGGAAATCTACACTAAATGACAAAATTGAAGGCATGATAATTATACTTACCTTCAGCGAAGAAGACAAACGGAAACGACGTTGAATAGTGATGAAATTGGAGATCGTTGAAGGATTTTCTTTTGGTTTCTTCAAAGGTTGCTAAAAGAAGAAACGGCGTTGTAGTCATCGATTGAATACACCCCCTTAATCTATTTTTTTTCCTTTTGAGATTTTGAATATCTTAATGTGTGGAATATATACAAATTTCATTCATTAATGTGCTGCAGTTTGTTTTCTTTGGATTAATTGATCGATTTAATTATAACTAATAGTCCTCTTAGATCATTTTGTGTTTGAATTCGCTAAAGTAGCCAAACCTTTAATTTGCTTTCCTTCTTTCTTTTTTGGATTAGTGGAATACATGTGTTAGATCATCGTGTGTTTGAATTAACTAAAGTAACAAAACTGTTAAGTTGCTTTTTATTTTTTCCTTTTTGGACTTGTGGAATATAGTGGGTTGCATGATTTGATGGCTAAATTGGGTATTCATTATTGTCTACATTTAAAATGAATGAAAATAGGTGCTTAAATGTTGTTATATGAATATAATGAATTAAGTTTTCTAGAAAATGGAATTACATAATAAATGTAGAAATGGGTTATGAGTTAGAAGTAGCGATACATAAATAGCAAATTGAAACTCGTAATGAAAGACTTGATGTTAAACGAAAAATGCAGAAGCGCTCCTTTTTGAAGTCCCCTTTAAACAAAAATAATCTATGTGAGTTGTTGGCATGGTGAAGTCTTCGATAATTTTTGATTTCGAATGCCAAATAGGTATGTTATTGTTGCTTGGAACACACATTTTCTTAAGTTAAAATGGAAAATGTAAAATGAAAAGAGAAAATGCAAAACCAAAAGAAATTCAAGAATCCCAACCTGCTTCTTTTGCACGTGACTAAATAATTGAAGGGAAAATTAGAAATTAATTATTTTTTTATTTAACTACATGCCTGATGTCCATATAAAATTAAAATAGTAAAATGAAGAATGAAATATTTAAGGGACACATAAATCATTTTGTTGTCTTTTTAATTGCTGAGTAATCAATTAATTGATGCAGTTAATATACGTGATTGGTATGGGACCCATGTACACTTAGTATTGCACTTCCTTATTTACTGAAATTAATTCTTTATCACATATGCAGTATTAGTATTAAATTATACAAACTCATTTGTTTAATCTTTTAGGCTGTCAATAATCTGCATCATTAAATACTAGAAAGAGCAAATAACATAATGATATCTTTAAAATTCCTACATTGCTTTAGTTTGAATGGTTATAGTTTGTATGTTTTAGAAAGTGCAATTTATGCTATGTTAGTTATCATGTTTTTACATGTTGTCAATAGGTTAATGTCTCATACAATTCTATGTAGGCAGATTTATTTTGCATAAAAGTTCAGTTTCCACATATGTATGATGTAATATATGTGCTAATAGCTTTTTTCAATTCTTTTAGTTCTTGTTGGTAACTTTGGGCTTCAATTATTCGATAAGTTATCTAATTGTTCTCATGGATGTTTCGGAAACATGTTCTAATGGAGTGACTGGTTCTTTGAATTTCGAAACAATGTCCCATCGTCAACAATAGAACCAAAGGCAAAGGGATAGGCGAAATCGACTTAGAATTGGATGCAATGATCGTCGCAAGAGGATAAATGATCCCATATCATCTCAAATTAATAATTCCAGCATTGAAAGAGTGCAACAATCTATAGTGCACCATGATTTTGAGGCTTCTACTTCAAACCAAGAGACACATGATATTTCCAATTTTTCATTACGAAGTAGTTTTAATGCACTGAACATACCAATGATTTCATATGTATTACAGACATGCAATAGCTATAAATATTGTGGTGCAAGAAAATTTTATAAAGAAAGTAAAGGCTTCTGTTACTTAGATGGAAAAGTTCATCTCTGTATTCCTGATTCATCAATTGAACTGTACAACTTGTTTACTTCCAAAGAATCTCAATGTATGGAATTTAAAAAGATTGCGAGGGGATATAATAATCATTTTGCTTTCACTTCATTTGGTGTCAAATACGACAGAGAGCTCTTCAAATCATATAGAGGTATTTACACATTCATTAATTCATGTTTTCGATTGAATACCTCCATATTTCTATGAATTTAGCCTTATAAAAAAATCTAAGATTAATACTGGAGAGTGAAACATGCAACAACATGACACAATTGCAAATTAAGACCAAACGAAATGGAAAAGAACTCCATGAAAGTTAAATAAAACCTACAAATAACACTGCAGATAAAATAAAGAGTGTTAGTATGCGCAAATTGACATTAGCTGACGAAGATCAAGAAATCAGGCGGATTCTAGGTTTAATTTCTAAGATGTTTTCTTAAAGAATGGTTGTTCATTGCTTGAAACCTATCTTGATCCGGGGGGTGCCAGTGGAGACGGCTGCGAAGCTAGTAATGCTGGCCTTCCAAGATTTGTTGTTGTTATGTGCTTTTCGCATGATGAATCTATACCACCATAGGGACCTTTTGGATTTGTCATGATTCTTGTCCACCGAAAAAATCCCATTATTGGAATCGTCACAGGGATCGATGCTGATTCTGTTATGACTCATTTTTTACAGTAAAAAATTCAAATGTTGACTAATCAATGTCAAAGTCAATTAAGGACTAAAATGAAATTAAATATTTTATTTGTGTTTATTTTGCAATTGGCAAAATATGAAGGTTAAATTGGATAAAATTTAAAGTTGGGAATTTACTAATATATTTTTGGAAGTTTAGGATTAAAGGTGCTATGAAAAAGGAGTTGAAGGACTTATTTTGCAATTTTTTGCAAGTGGACCATTAAATCACTAGAATTGACCAACATTTTCTCTCAAAAAACACACACACACACTAAAAAACGGGGCAGAGAGCTGGAGAGACCGAAAGAGGGAGGAAAAACTAAGGAAAAAAGAGAAGAAAAAGAGAAAGAAGGAAGAAAAGGAAAGAAGAGAACGCGAGGTAATGTTAATCCTTTCAAGTTTGGGTTTAATTTTTCCAATTGTTTCAAGTGATAAAGTATGATTTATGTTAAAATTCTAGGATTTTAACTTGTAGTAGAAATTTTTAAATTTAGGTGTGATAAGCACGAATTGGAGCTCAAGCTTGGGGATTACTTCATTTCCAATTTCAGCTAGGTGAGGAATATTATTTTTAGCAAACCCTAGAAATTTTATTTGAAATTTTTGGATTAAGTATGTTCATGGAAATGTTGATGTTGGTGTAGAAGTACTCAGTCGAATTTTGTTATATTTAGTTTTAGTTGTGGTGGTATTGGTGGAAGTGGTGGTTTCCAAAACTTTTGGTTTGAATGTTAATTTGAGGTTTTGATGATTTTTCAGGTTGGTTTTGACCATGTTTAAGAGGAAACTCTGTCAAAATTTTAATAGAATTATGTCACAGTCAAAGTAGGTCAAGTTTGCCTTGGTGGTAGGTCTGGCATTTACCATCGGCGCACAACACGCTTCGAGTCAATTAGGTTGAATCAGGACGGCTCGTGTCAATTGGTATCAGAGCATGGTCTTAGAGTTTATGAGTAACATTGCATGTATCTAATGTTTGTATATCACACATTATTGTAGGTAAGTTATGCGTGGTAGAGGCAGAACTCGTAGGCATCAAAATCCAGTATCTCAAGCTCATAATACTCCTGAAGAAAGGCATGTTGGAGGGACTAGTGGGGCTGCTGAATCAGTGCACCAGTCTCAGGTGCAACCTAACCCCATCACTGATAGAATAGCCACAGCTATTGCTTCCCTTCTACCCAATACCGATAGAGATAACTCTATTGAGAGGGTGATGAAACTTGGAGCAAAATCTTTTATGGGTATATCTAATCCAGTTGATGCCGAACTTTGGATGAAGACTTTGAAAAGTATATTTGATGTGATAGAATGCTCAAAGGATAAAAAATTATGCATTGCTATATTTTTATTGAAGGGAGGAGCTGCTGATTGGTGGATTTCGTTTCGAAGTCGATATCCAAATTCGAGTATTATCACCTGGACCATTTTCAAAGAAGCTCTCTATGAAGCATATTATCCTCCATTTTATCATGATGCAAAACAAAATGAATTTTTAAGATTAGTTCCAGGGTCTATGTCAGTTGCTGAATATCATGTGAAGTTTGTCGAACTGTCTAAGTATGCAAGTGCTTTGGTTGCTGAGGAGAGAGAGGTGTAGACGGTTCAAGCAAGGATTGAGAGCAGAGACTCGGCCTACGGTTACCGCTCATGGGCATCAAAATTTTGGTATGTTGGTTGAGGCGGCATTAAGGGTTGAGATAGCTATTCGTGAAGGAATTAATCAAGGAGCACAGGTGACCTTTCGAGGTGGTAGTAGTCAAACAGGAGCTTCAGGATAAAGGTTCAAGAAGAACAGAAAAGGATATTGGCTAGGTGTCACTAAATCTAGCAGTTTTAAATCGAAGTCTGGGAGTTCTAGCTCTAGTCAGGGATCAAGACATAGCCAGAATTCTGGAGACCAATCGATGAGGAGCCATTCTTATGTGCATGATCCTTCACAGAGAATTCAAGGAGCGAGGCAGAGTGAGGCTTCTGATCATCGAAGCTTTCCACAGTGCCAGTCTTGTGGGAAGTTTCATCCAGGCGAGTGTTTTCGAGGGGTTAGAGTTTGTTACCACTGTGGTCAGATGGGACACTTAAGGAAAGATTGTCCAGGCAGATCTTAGCAGATTGGAGCATCTCAGATAGTATTTCCTCAGCCAGAAATCGATACGACCAGATAGAACAGGATCAAAGAGCTCCATCAACAGGGTTAATGGGGGCCACACAATCAAATGCTGCTAGGGATAGTGCTTCTAGATAGGGAGCCCAGGCAAGTCAATCCAAGACTCAGGGCAAGGTGTTTGCTATGACACTGTAGGAGGCAGAAGAATCACCAGCTGTGGTAGTGGGTATGTTATCTATTGTTGGTAGAAGTGCTCATTCTTTAATTGATTCGGGTGCTATGCATCCCTTTATTTCTCATACACTTGCTAGCTATGCTGATCAAATGTTAGAACCTATAGATAATGAATTGGTAATAGTGACTCCAGTAGGGGACTCACTTTTAGCTAATCGAGTATATAAAGATTGTGGGATTAGAGTGAACAAACATGAGTTGAAAGCACATTTAATTCCACTTGACATTCATGATTTTGATGTTATTTTGGGGATGGACTTTCTATCTAATCATCGTACTTCAATTGATTGTTTTCGCAAGGAAGTGGTATTTAGAAGTCCAGGAGAGCTTGAAATTATCCTCACTGGAGAGCGCATAATTTTGCCATCTTGTATAATATCTGTCCTGGAGAATGCTCAAAAAGGGTTGTGATGCATATTTGGCTCATGTAATTGATACTCAGATTACAAAGCAGGCAATTGACGATATATCAGTTGTGCGAGATTTTCCCGATGTCTTTCCTGAAGACCTTCTGGGATTAACCCCAAACAGGGAGATCAAATTCTGCATTGATTTGATCCCCAAGACAGCACCTATTTCACAGGCACCTTATCGAATGGCTTCTAAAGAGTTGAAAGAATTAAAGGTACAATTATAAGAATTGGTTGATAAGGATTTCATTAGACCCAGTGCATCCCCATGGGAAGCACCTGTATTATTTGTGAAGAAGAAGGATGGCACTATGAGATTATGTATTGACTATAGACAATTGAATAAGTGACTATTTGCAATAAGTATCCTCAACCCCGCATTGATGATTTGTTTGATCAACTTCGAGGTGCCTCAGTATTTTCAAAGATTGATTTACATTCGGGGTATCATCAGCTCAGAATTAGAGATGTTAATGTACCAAAGACTACTTTTCGATCTCGATATGGTCATTATGAACTTTTGGTGATGTTGTTTGGATTAACTAATGTCTCGACTGCATTTATGGATTTAATGAATAGGGTGCTTCATTTATATCTAGACAAATTTGTGATTGTTTTTATTGATGATATATTGGTTTATTCTCACAATCGTGATGAGCATGCTGAGCATTTGAGGATTATCTTACAGACTTTGTGAGATAAGCAGTTGTACGCTAAATTTAGCAAATATGAATTTTGGTTGGATAAAAAGTTGTGTTTCTGGGTCATGTTATCTCAGCAGAAGGCATATATGTAGATCCTTAGAAAATTGAGGGAGTTATGAGATGGGAACACCCTACTAACATTATAGAAGTATGGATTTTCCTTGGGCTAGCAGGTTATTATCGTCGATTGGTAGAGAATTTCTCCAAAATTGCTCTTCCTTTGACTAATTTAATTCGAAAGAACACCAAATTTGTGTGGAATGAGGAATGTGAAAGTGTTTTCAAGAGTTGAAGAAAAGGTTAACTTCTGCTCCTATACTTACTCTTCCATCTCCAGGCGAAGAGTTTGTGATTTATAGTGATGCTTCACGCTAAGGATTGGGTTGTGTTCTAATGCAAAATGGGAAAATTGTAGCTTATGCTTCAAGACAATTGAAGAAGCATAAGTTAAATTACCCAACTCATGATTTGGAGTTAGCTGCAGCAGTGTTGGCATTGAAGATTTGGAGGCATTAATTTTATGGTGAGAAATGTCAAATATTTACTGATCACAAAAGTTTGAAATATATTTTTGATCAGAAAGAACTGAATCTAAGGCAGAGAAGATGTTTGGAGTTGATTAAGGATTATGATTGTAAGATTGACTACCATCCAGGAAAAGATAACGTAGTTGCAAATGCTCTCAGTACGAAGACTAGTTGTTCCTCTCTAGCTAGTGAAGTTTATGCTTCTTTGATTTATGAATTCAAGAAATTGCATGCTCAATTGTCAGCTACTACTTCAGGTGCTGTATTAGCTCATTTTTAGGTGAGGCCTACTTTAATTGATAAGGTCATAGAAACTCAAACCCAAGACCTAACAATGAGAAATTTGAAAGCAGAAGTTAGTGTCGGGTTATGAACGGATTATGTTATTAGGAAGGATGGTGCATTGGCTATGGGTAATAATAGATTATGTGTTCTAGATATCCCAGAATTGAAGAAGAAAATTTTAGAAGAGGCACATAGTTCTACTTATGCTATGCATCCAGGTAGTATTAAAATATATCATACATTGAAGGATCATTATTGGTGGAAAGGTATAAAGAGGGAGATAGTAGATTTTGTATCCAAATATCTTATATGTCAGCAGGTAAAGCCAGTTCACCAGAAATTAGCAGGACTTTTACAGCCATTGCCTATTCCAAAATGGAAATGGGAGCACATTACTGTGGACTTTTTATTTGGTCTTCCTCGTGCTCAAAATGGTCATGATGGAGTTTGGATGATTGTAGATCGTTTGACCAAAACTGTCAAGTTCTTGTCGATCAAAACCACTTATACTTTAAATAAGTTGGGCAAAGTTGTATGTGGATGAGATAGTGAGCTTATATGGTACTCCATTATCTATTGTGTCTGATAAAGACCCTCGTTTTACATCTAAATTTTGGCCCAATTTGCAGGAAGCCATGTGTACTAAATTACATTTCAGTACAACTTTTCATCCTCAGACAGATGGTCAGTCAGAGAAAACAATACAGACTCTTGAGGATATGTTGAGGGCTAGTGTTTTAGAGCTCAAAGGTAGCTGGGATACTCATCTGCCATTGATGGAGTTTGCTTACAATAACAGCTACCACTCTAAAAATGGCTCCTTTTGAAGCTTTATATGGTCGAAAATGCAGAACACCAGTTTGGTGGGATGAAGCTTGTAAGAGGAAGTTAGTAGGCCATGAATTGGTTCAAATAACGTCCGAAAATGTGAAATTGATCAAAAAAAAGTTGAAAGCAGCTTACGATAGACAGAAAAGTTATACGGATTGATGCATGAAAGATCTTGAATTTGAAGTAAGAGATAAGGTTTTTCTTAAATTATCTCTTTGGAAAGGGGTACTAAGATTTGTCAAGCGAGGATAGTTGAGTCCACGATATATTGGACCCTATGAGATTACTGAGCGAATTAACCCAGTTGCATATCGATTAGATTTTCCAGATGAATTATCTCGGATCCATGATGTTTTTCATGTTTCCATGCTTCGTAAGTACGTGGCAAATCCCTCTCATGTTCTGGAGTCTCAGCCAATTCAGTTAAAGGAGAATTTGACTTATATAGAAGAGCCAGTGAGAATCTTAGACAAGAAAGTGCAAACTCAACGAAACAAGACAGTTTCACTTGTGAAGGCATTTTGGCAGAATTAAACAGTAGACGCGGCTACATGGGAGAACGAGGATTAGATGCGTGCTCAATATCCTCATTTATTCATTGCCTAGTCAGTTGCCAGTTGAATTTCGAGGACGAAATTCTTTTAAGGAGGGAAGATTGTTACGACTCAATTTTTATAGTAAAAAATTCAAATGTTGACCAATCAAGGTCCAAGTCAATTAAGGACTAAATGAAATTAAATATTTTATTTGAGTTTATTTTGCAATTGGCAAAATATGAAGGTTAAATTGGATAAAATTTAAAGTTGGGAATTTACTAATATATTTTTGGAAGTTTAGGATTAAATGTGTTATGGAAAGAGAGTTGAAGGACTTATTTTACAATTTTTTGCAAGTGGACCATTAAATCACTAGAATTGACCAACATTTTCTCTCAAAAAACACACACACACACACAAAAAAACGGGGCAGAGAGCTGGAGAGACCGAAAGAGGGAGGAAAAACTAGGGAAAAAAGAGAAGAAAAAGAGAAAGAAGAAAGAAAGGAAGAAGAGGGAAGAAGAGGATGCGAGGTAAGGTTAATCCTTTCAAGTTTGGATTTAATTTTTCCAATTGTTTCAAGTGATAAAGTATGATTTATATTAAAATTCTAGGGTTTTAACTTGTAGTAGAAATTTTTAAATTTAGATGTGATAAGCACGAATTGGAGCTCAAGCTTGGGGATTACATCATTTCCAATTTCAGCTAGGTGAGGAATATTATTTTTAGCAAACCCTAGAAATTTTATTTGAGATTTTTGGATTAAGTATGTTCATGGAAATGATGATGTTGTTGTCGAAGTACTCAGTCGAATTTTTTTATATTTAGTTTTAGTTGTGGTGGTATTAGTGGAAGTGGTGGTTTCCAAAACTGTTGGTTTGAATGTCAATTTGAGGTTTTGACGATTTTTCAGGTTGGTTTTGTCCATGTTTAAGGGGAAACTCTGTCAAAATTTTAATAGAATTATGTCACAGTCAAAGTAGGTCAAGTTTGCCTTGGTGGTGGGTCCGACATTTAGCTGGCATCTACCATCGGCGCACGACACGCGTCGAGTCAATTAGGTTGAATCGGGACGGGTCGTGTCAGATTCTGTGGGAAGAAGAGAAGAACTTGTAGATGCAAATCCATAATTTGCATGATCTGCATATATATAAGAACAAAAATGAAAAACCTGAGTTCAAGTTGAACCACTGCCCCCATTATCTAAAAATTCATTTGCTATCAAACACATTTCAATCATATATTCTCCCAATAAAATAACATTGCACATAAACTCAAAATTTTTCCTTCCTTTTTAATCTCATATTCTTCAAAAAATCACTAGTACAAAATTTATTTTCTCCAAAAATGGGGCTCAAACAAATGCTTATAAAAACTATCATGTAGGTCAGGACGTGTTGAGCACAAAATATAAGCATGATATATGCGTAGTAAAAGTTGAAGGCTTGTTGTTTACCTGGGAAGCTTCTTCTTAATAATCCTGAAAATGAATGGAATGCAAGAATGCTGATTATCATCACCAGTTTAAATTCCATTTTTCCTCCACACCTAGGATTTACTAATTAGATACGTAGTAAATGGTAAACCATCTCATATTTATACACATAAACAAGTTGTAGATGCGACGTCAGTGGTATAAGCAAAAGTCAATACATACCTCAGTTTTCTCTCAATTCTTAGTTTCTTACATCATGATCGTTGATTAATTCTTATGAAATATGCATACATGATCATAATTCATAACATGTGTATATCTTTAACGATTCGTTTGTCAATATCGACTTCCTGAAATAGGCTTGTACAGTATTGTTGATTACTTCTAAGCATACTCGTTGATTGCACGATCTATTTTCTTACTTGAATTTTATGAGATAGATGTATAATATGTGATATTGGTTGTCATTCATGGTTCGAGTAAAATCTATCACATATCCGAAATAGAATTCATTACTTCTCGTGAATATCTGAACTAGTTGCTCACTGTTCGAAAATTATTATTTTGGTAGGTCATATCATCCACACATAGGATTGTAATCTAAGGTTTCAGTTCTTCCGTGTTTAAGCAGTAACATGTTGTTAAGTGGAGCTAAGGCCTAAATTATGGAAGAAATAAGTGTTTTCACGCCTCCACCATCCAATCAATTATGTTGTGTTTGAGAAAATCCCATAAAATTCCAAACAAAAGCTGTTGGAGATATGGCGTGTAAATGTATGAATTCACATTCATCTATGAATATATTGCTATTAGTAACGTTAAATTAGGAATTTCGTAATTTCAATTTTATCCTAATTTATATTAAAATAGGGAGTTGTTATCGGGGATTTGTATAATCGTAAAAAGAAAAGAGAGAAGAAGATGATATGTTGTAAGAGTTTTCTCTTGTAAACTTAACCCCGTTTGAGTCTCATTATTTTAGAATTCATTTTTTTCAAATTTAGTTTTAACCATAAATTCTTCCAATAAAATAATTTACATGAAATTTCATTTTTTTTTTATTTTTAACCACACATTATTAAAAAAAAAAAATCACTGTTACAAAAAATATTTTTCAACCTAATGAAGCTCAAACAACGATTTATTTTTATCATCATGAATTACTTTAATGATGACTAGGGCACAAGGCGTGAATCGTTAGCAAGAGAACAAGATTGTTATGAATTAGATGAGCTCATGTTCTGTTATGAAAACATATGAGGTCAATCTTTATGCATGATATTATTTGCATGATTATATGTTTCAAGTTTTCAACACGTGTCGCAAGAACAACACCTACTTGGTACTATAAAAAATGTTCTTTTTAATGAAAAAGTGAAAATTGAAGAATTTGTTGTAAAATAATGGGATAATTATTGATGATTATTTAGTGTTATCATGATAGATGGATAAATCTTATCTAGTTTAGAAGATCTATTTTATTCCAATTGTAACTTTTATTTTGGACCCTATAAATATAGGGCATTGGTTCATAATAATAAATAATTGAGTTTTGACTCTCTATTTCTTCTCTTATTTTCTTTCTTTCCTTTAGTGTTATAGCATCTTATCAGCACACTCTCAAAATTTTTTTTTATATCAAATTAGTTTGAAGGTAGTCTATATTCAATTTCAAATCAAAATACGTTATTTTAATTGCCACATGCATGCATAATTAATTTTTTTTTCCTTTGAGCGTTAGTATTTGTATGTATATCTATACTCAATTTTGCAAAACATTTTTTCCACTGCCACAAGCCAATAGAATTATTATGCATAATGATTACTTCCATTGCTAATGATTATTTTTCTTCATTAATACATAATTGCATCAATTTGTTGCTCCTATTTCAGAAAAATATTAATTGTAGATCTGTCTATTACAAATAGTTCATTGTTGCTCCTGTAGTAGCACAATAAATAATTAATTTTCTAGAAGAATATTGATATATTGCTTTTGAAGAAGCAATAGTGAAATACAACGTGCTTTCGAAATAGAACATATTTTCGAAGAACATATTATTTAGAATTAGCGTTTATCCCCAAAGGAAACACGCGTAAATTATGTCAAGTTGATATTGACTAGTTGATTAACTATTACGTGACGTTTAATTATATTTTTCGAAACTAATTGTATTTTCTTTTGCTTTATTGTGTAGTTAATCAAATGACAAACATCACAAAACTTCAACTTGCTGCACTTGACATATCTAGCAAAAATTATCTCTTAACATTAGCAAAAAATAATGTTAATACGATATCAAGTGCATCAAATATCGTTGAAAATTCCGGAAGAGCTTATATTATTTTATCAAATAATACAAAATTATAGATTGACGATACACTTTATTCTAGCAAATTTAGAAGAAATTTGCTTAGTTTTAAAAATATCCGCTACAATGAATATCATATTGAGACGATGTAAGAAAATAATGTTAAATATCCTTGCATAACATTTTTTGTATCTGGCAAGGAGCAGATAAACGAAAAATTTCATGCACTCCCATTTGACATATATTATATATTTATAAAAATGGTTGAATCAAATAATGTCATGAATCAAAAGTTCGTTGACCCAAAAAGTTTTATGCATTGGCATGATTGACTTGGACATCCAGGAGCTGTAATGATGTGACAAATAATAAACAACTCACATGGACATCCTTTAAAGAATCAGAAAATTCTTTTACCTAATGATTATCCACGTGTAGCTTTGATGTGATCCAAGAGCCAAGCCAGACGAAGGCGAGTGCGAGACGAGACACGTTGATAATCAAAGGCGGACTGATGACGCGATCGAGGGTAAAGCAAGTGAAACAAGCAATGAGATTGCTCGTTCAAGAAACCATTGACGGGACGATGTTCGGGACTAAAAATGGGAGAAGTTTCGTGTTCGGATCGAAAGTCGAAGTGAAATAGATCGACGCGTTACAAGCGGTCGAAGAAGAGGCTGAACCTCAAAACCATGCGGCCACACCCTTTTAATGGTGTGCGGTTGCACAACCATTGTAAGGGAATTCGCTGGGATTTCGGGGTCTTCCATGCGACCGCATGGAATACAATCATGCAGCCTTATGGTTATAAAATTTGACGCGTTTTTAATTTTTTCGCGAATTTCCTGATTTTGTTAGAATTTGATATCAATTAGACTTCTTTCCATATTTTGATGATTTTGCACGATTTTAGCTTGGTTTTTTAGCTTTAGTATAAATACTATTTCCATTACATTGTTAGAGACTTTTGGCAATTATTATTGAATTCAAGAGAGGCTTTTGCTTTTTTCCAATTTGTTCTTCTTTAAACAATAATTTAGAACTTATCAAGGATAATTCCTTATGGCGTTTAACAACGGATCGTGGTTCTTCAATTTGTAAGCAAGGGGTCCATTGTATCACCGTTATCTTTGGGTTCTTTGTTTCATCTTGTTGAGTTCATTCCAAACTGGTTAACAATTGACGTTCTTGGGTTCCACATCAATCTAGTTGTAGGTTTCATAGTCTAAGTTGCTACGGGGTTCACATCAACTGGTATCAGAACTTTGGTTCCAATTTAATTAGGTTCTATCTTTAAATTTTCTTGTTAGGTCGTAGTTTTCTTTGATTTCCAATTTCCTTCCTTATTCTTGAGTCGTTCTTCAATTCATTCATTCAATTCGTATTTTTTGTTGGTAGTATAATCTCTTGTGTCAATAAAAAAAAGGGGTTACTGTACATCCGGTACTGTGCATCTGGATTAAAAAAGTTACTGTTCACGTAAAAAAAATAAAAAAATTATTTTTTTATTATTTGCTTGATTTGCTACCAACAAGTTCTCTTTCAATTCTTTAATTTTGTCAATTGTTTCATTGAAATTTTATTGAGTCCATCCAAATTTCATTCCATTTTTTTTCAATCCCTTGCAAATTATTCTCTTGACTTACGTTTCGGGTTGAATCCGCCAAGTTTTAAGCCGGTGAGTTCATTATTTTTCTTAGAAGCACTTGGTGGAAGCATTGAGTGGTAAAAGGTAGAGTGGTGAGCTTATTAGAGGGTAAAAGCCAATTGTGTGATTCCGAGTGAAATTTGGTGAGGCAGAAATTGAGAGAACGTTTGAATAAGAAGGTTCCAACTTAAGCCGACACGGCTATCACAACACCGCATACCAGGATTTGATACAACGGTTTGAACTTACTTTTGGGGTTGTTAGAGATAGGCTGGATCAACAGGATGCTTGGAGAGCTAAGCAGGAAGCTTGGATGACGAGGATGGATACATCGGTGGCTAATCTTAGTCAAGAGCTGCGGGCGGAGGTATCTAATGCCAGGAGGCCGGGTAGGCAGAAGCATAGGATGGAACGGAAACCATTTGATCTGGACAGTGAATAGGATGATGAGGAGAATGGAGAAGTGTGGATGGGACGGATGAGGAATAGAGGTGGTAGGCCTGAATGAAGTGTGGATGGGAACATAGGCAATATCAAAATGTCCATTCCACAATTTAAGGGGAGGAGTGACCCAGAGGCGTACTTGGAGTGGAAAAGGAAGGTGGAATTAATTTTTGAGTGCTATAATTATTCGGAGGAGAAAAAGGTGAAGTTAACGATGTTAGAGTTCATTGATTACACAATAACCTGGTGGGATCAAGTGGTTACTACACAACGACGATGTGGGGGAAGACCAATTAGTACTCGAGAGGATTTGAAGGCGTTGATGAGGAAGTGGTTTGTTCCTAACCACTAGTATAGGAAGATCCATCAGAAGTTGCAGAGCTTGTATCAAGGGTCGAGGAGCGTAGATGACTATCACAAGGAAATGGAAATACTCATGATCAGGGTAAATGTGGTGGAGGATCGGGAAGCTACCATGGCATTGTTCTTAAACAGTCTAAATCAGAAAATTGCTAATGTAGTAGAATTACAGCATTACATGGAGCTGGAGGACATGTTGCATATAGCCATGAAGGTAGAAAACAACTGAAAAGGAAGGAGACTGCGAGGTAGCCGGTGAATACTTCGTCTTCTAACCCAAATTGGAAGTTGAAGTGGGATGGTAATTAAGGGAGAGTGAAGCAGTAACCAAAGGAAGAAGTGAGTGGCAGAAGCGGAAAGAAAAAAGTGCTAGTAGGACAACGCCAAAATTGGAGCCACAACCATCACGAAGTCGGGACATCAAGTGTTTCAGGTGTTTGAGATCGGGACACATTGCATCTCAATGTCCTAACAAATGAACCATGGTAGTCAATTAATTTCTCAATTGGGAGATATAGTGACAAGGTTGTATGTGACGTGGTGCTTATGAAAGTGGGACATATTCTATTAGGGAGACCCTAACAATTTGATAGGAAGGTTACATATGATGGGTATAGGAACCAGTATAGCTTTGTCAAGGATGGGAGGTCCATTACTCTTGCGCCATTAACACCGGCTCAGGTGTATGAAGACCAAATAAACTGAGAAATGAGGAAGAAAGGCGAGCGAGAGGATCTATAAAAAAAAGAGAAGATAGTGAGCCTGTGAGTAAGAGAGAAAATAGCGTGGTAGCCGAGAAAGGGGGAAAGAGAGAGAGGTCACATGAGAGGAGAGAAAAAGAGTCAATTAAGCGAAGAGAAAAAAAGTCAGCTGAATAGAGAGAAAAGCCAAAAGTGAACTTCTTTGCAAGGGGGAGTGAATTAAAAAAGGCTTTGAGTGATAAGAGACAAGTGTTGTTGTTAGTGTACAAGGACTCTCTCCTCTACCTTGAGGAGTCTAAAACCTCCCTCCCTAGCGTGGTTAAGTCTTTGTTACAGGATTTCGAAGATGTGTTTCCAGAGGAGGTGCCAAGTGGATTGCCACCAGTTCAAGGGATCGAGCATCAAATCGACTTCATACCCAGAGCTATCATTCCAAACCGACCAACTTACCGAAGCAATCTCGAGGAGACGAAGGAGCTTCAGAGGCAAGTGGAGGAGTTGATGAGCAAATGTTACGTGAGGGAGAGCATAAGCCCATGTGTTGTGCCTGTTCTATTGGTGTCAAAGAAGGATGGGACTTGGCGAATGTGCGTGGACTGTAGAGCTATCAACAACATTATGTTAAAGTATCGTCACCCTATACCTAGGCTAGATGATATGCTTGATGAATTGCATGGTGCTTGTGTTTTTAGTAAAATTGATCTTAAGAGCGGGTACCATTAAATTTGCATGCGAGAGGGTAATGAATGGAAAATGGCATTTAAAACTAGATATGGGTTATATGAGAGGTTGGTTATGCCGTTTGGTCACACAAATGCACCGAGCACATTTATGCGTTTAATCAATCATGTTTTATGTGTTTTCATAGGAAAATTTGTTGTAGTTTACTTTGATGACATTTTAATCTATAGCAAAGACCTAGGTGAGCATTTAGAACATTTAAAGTGCGTGCTTGTTGTATTAAGAAAGGAACAATTGTATGCTAATTTTAAAAAGTGCACATTTTGCATGGATAGAGTTGTTTTTCTAGGATTTGTTGTTAGTGCTAATGGGGTAGAACTGGATGAGGAAAAGATTAAAGCTATTAAAGAATGGCCAACACCTAAAAGTATAACTGAGGTTAGGAGCTTCCATGGTCTGGCTAGTTTTATAGGCAGTTTGTGTGAGACTTTAGAACAATCACGATACCATTAACTAAAATCGTTAAGAAAAGCGTAGGTTTTCACTGGGGGGAAACACAAGAACATGCATTTAACACCATTAAGGATAAATTGTGTAAAGCATCTATTTTGGAATTACCTAACTTTGATAAAATGTTCGAGATTGAGTGTGATGTATCAAGGATAGGTATTGGAGCAGTGTTAATACAGGAAAGGTGACTTAGCTTACTTTAGCGAGAAGTTGAGTAGAGCTGCACCGAACTACACAACGTATGACAAGGAGCTTTATTCACTTGTTCGAGTATTGGAGACTTGGCAGCATTACTTGTGGCCTAAGGAATTCGTGATACACACCGATCATGAGTCCCTAAAGCACTTATGGGGTCAAGGTAAGTTGAACAAGCGACAAGCGAGGTGGATGGAGTTCATAGAGACGTTTCCATACATCATCAGGTATAAGCAAGGTAATGTAAACGTAGTTGCAGATGCATTGTCAAGAAGGTACGTGCTTTTTAACTCTTTAAGTACGAAATTACTTGTTTTTGAGCATATTGAGAGCATGTATGAAAATGACATTGATTTCTCAAACATTTATAATTCCTGTGCTAAAATGGTTGTTGATAAATTTTATAGACATGAAGAATATTTGTTTAGAGAAGATAAGTTATACATTCCAAATTATTCAATGCATGAATTATTGGTAAGGGAAGCACACAGTGGGGGGTCTAATAGGTCATTTTGAGATTCAAAAGACTTTAGACATGTTAGGGAAACACTTTTATTGGCCTAAAATGCATAGTGATGTAGAACGAATTTATGAAAAGTGCATAAATTATAAACAGGCTAAATCAAAAGTTTTACCCCATGACTTGTATACATCTTTATCTGTGCCTAGTGAACCTTGGGTGGATATTTCTATGGATTTCGTGTTGGGGTTACCCAGGACAAAGAAAGGTCGGGACTCTATCTTTGTAGTGGTTGATAAGTTTAGTAAAATGGTATACTTTATGCCATGTCACAAAACCGATGACGCCACTAACATTGCTGATATATTCTTTAGGGAGATAGTATGTTTGCATGGAGTACTTAAGAGTATTGTGTCGGACCGAGATGTTTAATTTTTGAGTCATTTCTAACGTGTTTTGTGGAATAAGTTAGGAACTAAATTGTTACTTTCTACAACTTGTCACCTACAAACGGATAGTCAAATTGAAGTAGTAAATAGGACCATGACTCAATTGCTTCGAATAGTGATTAATAAGAACTTAAGAAATTGGGAAGATTGCTTGCCATTTATTGAGTTTGCTTATAATCGTGTTGTACAATCGACTACTTCTTATTCACCGTTTGAAACCCACTAACTCCATTGGATTTATTGCCTTTGCCTTGAATGAACGAGGTAACATGGATGATAAGAGGAAAGCTCAGATGGTGAAGGCACTTCATGAGAAGTCCCGTACGCAAATTGAAGAGAAGAGCAAGCTCATCGCATCAAAGGAAAACAAATGGCGGAAGCGTGTGACATTTGAACCTGAAGATTAGGTGTGGGTGTATTTCAGGAAGGAACATTTTTCGAAGCAGCGAAAGTCGAAATTACAACCGCAGGGAGATGGTCCTTTCCAAATCACCGAGAAGATCAACGATAATGCCTACAAAGTGGACTTGTCAGGAGAGTATAATGTATCGGCTACATTTAACGTTGCTGATCTTTCACTTTTCGATGCAGGTGTAGATACAAGGAATAATCATTTTGAAGAAGGAGGGGATGATGTGATCCAAGAGCTGAACCAGACGAACGTGAGTGAGGGATAAGACCCTTTGATAATCAAAGGTAGGCCGATGATACAATCGAGGACAAAGCAAGTGAAACAAGTGATAGAATTTCTCGTTCAAGAAACCATTGATGGAACGATGTTTGGGACTCAAAATGAGACAAGTTTCGTGTTCAGATCGAAAGCCGAAGTGAAATGGATCGATGTATTACAAGCAGTCGAAGAAGAGGCTGAACCGCAAAACCATGCGGTCGCACTCCTTTAATGGCTTGCTGTCACACAGCCATTGTAAGGGAATTCGCTGGGGATTTCTGGGTCTACCATATGACCGCATGGTTATAAAATTTGACACGTTTTTAATTTTTTTACGAATTTCCTTATTTTGTTAGAATTTGATATCAATTAGACTTATTTCCATATTTTGATGATTTTGCATGATTTTAGCTAGGTTTTTTAGCTTTAGTATAAATACTCTTTCCCAATTGTATAGAGACTTTTGTCAATTATTATTGAATTCAAGAGAGGCTTTTGCTTTCTTTCAATTTGTTCTTCTTTGAACAATAGTTTAGAACTTATCAAGGATAATTCCTTGTGGTGTTTAACACCGGATCGTGGGTTCTTCAATTTGTAAGCAAGGAGTCCATTGCATCACCGTTATCTTTGAATTCTTTGTTTCATCTTGTTGGGTTCATTCCAAACTAGTTATCAATTGGCATTCTTGGGTGCCGCATCAATCTAGTTGTGGGTGTTGTAGTGTTGCTACAGGGTTCGCATCAAGCTTGTTCGCAAGGGAAGTTAGTCATTAGACCTTCGATTACAAAAGTCTATATTGAATCTCCAACTTTCTTGGAGAGAATTCATGGAGATAGATGTGGTTCAATACACCCACCATGTGGACCATTTCATTATTTTATGATATTAATTTATTCTTCTACTAGATGGTCACATATTTGCCTACTTTTCACTAGGAATGCAACCTTTGCTAGACTACTTGCTCAAATTATAAAATTAATAACGCAATTTCTCGATTACTCAATTAAGACTATTCGCCTTGACAATGCTGGTGAATTTAGATCACAAGCATTCGATGATTATTGTATGTTAACTGGGATTGTAATTGAACATTCAGTTCCGTATGTCTATACACAAAATGGTTTAGTACAGTCGTATATTAAGTATCTACAACTTATTGCTAGACCATTACTTATAAAAACAAAACTCCCAACTTTTGTTTGGGGTTATACCATATTATATGCTGCATCATTGTTTCGTATAAGACCAATTGCCTATTATCAATATTCATATTTACAACTTGCATTTGGTCATAAACCCGATATTTCTCACCTACGAATTTTTGGTTGTGTTGTCGAAGTTCCTATTTCACTCTACAATGTACTAAAATGGGTCCCCAACGAAAATTTGGGATTTATGTGGGTTTTGATTCACCATCAATTATTAGGTATCTCGAGTCTTTAACGAATTACTGCACGCTTTGCAGACTGTTATTTTGATGAAATGACTTTTCTAACTTTAGGAAGAGAAAAACTACATCTTGAAAAACAAGATAAAATCTTTCCGAATGAGACAACCCTATCTCATTTTGGTCCCCGCAGTAATCAATGTGAGCAAGAGGTTGAAAAAATCATTCATTTGCAAAGAGTTGCAAATCAATTACCTGATACATTTGTTGACACAAGAAAATTTACAAAGTCATATATACCAGCAGAAAAAATTTTAGTAAAAATTGATGTCCCTGTAGGACAATCTACTATAGCAAATGAATTTCAAATACGCTAAAAGCGTGATCGATCGGTTGGTTCAAAAGATCTATACCTCAAAAAATAAAAGCACAAGTGAAAAACCTACCAAAAATTTCTGAAGAAGTCACATTAGAAAAGATTGATCAATCAGATATTAAAAATATGGTTCCTGAAGAACCACAAGTGTCTGAAAATAATGAGATTTCAATAAATTATATGTTATCTCATAAATTATGGGAACGAAATATGTTGCTATAGACAATATTTTCACCTTTAAAGTGACCCTTGATATTATGCAAAGTGAGGATCCTAAATCACGATCGGTTAGAGACTGTCAAAATAGAAATGATTAGCCAAAATGGAAAGAAGCCATAAGGGCGAAATTGAATTCTTTGGAGAAACGAAAAGTGTTTGGACCAATTGTTCGAACACTTGAAAATGTAATCCCTGTTGGATACAAATGGATTTTTGTACGAAAGAGAAATAAGAATAATGAAATTACAAGATATAAAGCCCGATTCGTAGCTCAAGGTTTCTCACAACAACCAGGAATTAATTATGAGGAAACATATTCTCTCGTAATGAACACCATCATTTTTAAATTCTTAATTAGTTTAACTATGTTACAAAAGCTTGATATGCGCCTTATGTATGTAATAACTGCCTATTCGTACGGTTCACTTGATAATGACATATATATGAGAATTCTCAAAGGACTTAAACTGCCAGGAACAAATGATACATGCCCGGAATTATGCTCTCAATTTATTTGTAAAGATCATTGTATGGATTAAAACAATCCGGACGTATGTGATATAATCGCCTTAGTGAATATTTGTTGCAGGAGGGTTATAAAATGATGATGTCTGCCCATGTCTTTTTATAAAGAAAACAAATATTGAATTTACAATTGTGGCAGTTTATGTTGCTGATTAGAATTTAATTGGAACTCTTGAAGAGCTCAACAAAATCGCTGATTATTTGAAATATGAATTTGAGATGAAGGATTTGGGAAAAACTAAATTTTATCTCGAATTGCAGATTAAACATTTCACTGATTAATTATTTGTTCACCAATCTACATATATAGAAAACAGTTTTAAAACGTTCTTATATGGATAATGCACATCCATTGGCATCAACGATGGTTGTCAATCACTTGATGTGAAAAAAAAAAAATCAATTTCATCAACTTGAAGATGGATAAAATATTCTTGATCCTGAAGTATCATATCTTAGTGCAATTGGAGCATTAACTTATCTTGTAAATTGCACTCGGTTTGACATAACTTTTTCTGTAAATATCCTTGTAAGATATAGCTTTACACGAACTCTAAGACATTGGAATGGTGTTAAACATATTTTTCGTTACCTTAAGAGCACAATTGATTTGAAATTATTTTATTCTCAAAAGTCAAGATCTGCTTTAGTGGGATATGCAGATTCAGGTTATCTATCTGACTTACATAAAGCTAAATCACAAACAGGTTAAGTGTTTACACGCAGAGAAACAACTATATCATGGAGATCTGTGAAGCAATCCTTGACACCTACATCCTCAAATCATTCTGAAATTATTGGAATCCATAAAGCGGGCCAAGAATGTGTATGGTTGAGAAACATGACTTATCATATTCAAGTATCATGCAGGTTAATTTCAATAAAAGATAGTCCAACAATTTTGCATGAAACAACTCAACTTGTATTGCACAACTTAAAGGAGACTATATCAAAGATGAAATGACGAAACATATTTCTCCAAAATTCTTTCATACACATGAGCTTCAAAAGAATGATGACATCAATATCCAACAAATCCACTCAAGTGATAATGTGGCTGATTTATTCACAAAAATATTGCCAATATCTACATTCAAGAAATTAGTTCAAAGGATTGGAATGCATCAACTTAAAGATTTTCAGTAATTTTCATAAGGGAGAGTAGCTATACTCTTTTTCCTTAGTCTAGATTTGTCCCACTGAATTTTTCTAGCAAGGTTTTTATGAGACAACATTTTCTTTATACTCCAAAATATTGACAATCAACTGTACTCTTTTTTCCTTTGTTTGATTTTTTTTCCCACTGAATTTTTATTAAACAAGATTTTTAACGAGATAGTTATTGTACAAATTATCATCAAAGGGGGAGTATTATAAAATAATGAGATAATTATTGATAATTATTTAGTGTTATCAAGATACACGAATAAGTCTTATATAATTTAGAAGATCTATTTTATTCCAATTGTAACTCTTATTTTGGACCCTATAAATATCGGGCATGATTCATAATAATAAACAATTGAGTTTTGGCTCTCTATTTCTTCTCTTATTTTCTCTCTTCCCTTTAGTTTGTAACAGAATCCTATTTTCGACCAAATTCTTTTGCATTCCTATTTCCTCCCACAATCTCTCTGTCTTTCTCTTCCCATTACCTTTAACCTTGCCCTCGACTGCATCTCTCTCTTCCCACTACCTTTCTTCATTCTTCAAACCAAAGTCTACATTGTGCCGTGCTTCTTGACTCTCTACATCGTGCGTGAGTAGTGAGTACGTCCATCGTCTGTAGTTCGTGGTCTCTCTAACTTCTACCCACTGCGTTCTTCTTGAAGGTGTGTAACGTTGTCATTTGATTTCAGTTGTTTTCTTCTAGTTTTAGTGTTTTATTCCTATTTCATGAATTCTGATTTAGAGCTTTCTGATTTATATATAAACTGGTTTAGGAAAGATTGAAACATTTTGATTTAGGACTTTCTGATTTATATATAAATTGATTTAGGGGAGATTGAATCAATTATGGACAAATACTTTAAACGTAAATTATTGTTTTCTTGATAAGCAAAACATTATTGATAGGAATGTTCAATATAAAAAGGATGGAAATGATGTTGATGTTGAAAGTTTGATGTTGTTCCCCTAACACAAAATGTGCAATCCGCCCCTAATACATTGGATTTCGGCATGGCATAGAAGTTATAAAAAATTGTGTACATGAATGCTAAGGTAAAATAGACATTTTATCACATTTTTGTGCATGCCAATTATTTAAATATTAAAGTGAAACCTTCGAGATTCATTTGGCAGTAATGTTGAAATTTAAATAAAGTACGTTATTACTTAGTTGAGATGTAATTAAATTGATTATAAAGCATTTACTATTAAATTTTAAGTGATACAAGTTGTTGATTGTATGTACGTACGAAGCTAGTTGGGATGTTGCCAATATTCATTCAAAAAATTTACTATCTTCGTCCCATAAAAATAGGCTTTGTGTTTCTTTTTCGTCTCTCTCAAATATAAGTCACTTTCCTTAATGAAAGTATAGATATTTTTTAGTTTTCTTATATGTCCTTATTTAATATAGCTTGTTATCAATAAATATAAACTAATCATATTAAAAAAATTATTTAATGTAGGGGTATATTAGGAAAATGTAAGAAAAATTATATTTTCAACATAGTAATTACATTTTTTAATCTGTGTGAAAACATACACATGTCTATTTTTATGGGACAGATGTAATTAGGGTGGACAAAATGTCCAGACCAAACTAGAACTGAGCGGTTTGGTTTAGTTCTATGAAAAAATTAATGATTTTGATTCCTCGAATCGAGAATTATTTGGTTTCCGATTCTGGTTCTAGAATCGAGAATCAAACTTAATTTTTAATTTTATTTTACATATATGTATATACATTAATTAGTTGAGACCTTAATTTTATATTCATTGGACAACCTACTAATTAGAGATAGCCCGTTAATCGATTTTGGATCATTAGAGACAGGCCATTAATCGTGTACACTCTAAATTTGTGTTCATTCGGATCATTTATCTTTTCACTCCTTTTCAATTTACACAACACCGGAGCATGTTGGCATTGCATTTCATCACATTAGTGGAGGATTCCTTTTCAAGATCTGCAAATGGAATTGGTTAGTGACTTTAAAAGTCTTTAAACTATTTTTTCATGGATATTAAATGGTTAAAGGTTGTTTGTAAGTGATCTGTAAAAGTTTTACATAGTTCATCATTTATTGTGGGGGAGTGCCATCAAAATTGTTGATGATTTATGAGAATAGGTTCAACACATTTCGAGAGAGAGTATTAAATAGATTTAGGAGCATTGATTTATCAAATTCTTATTGAATTATCAAAATTGTGAAATTAGGGTTTAATTGATAATTATTTGGGGATTCGTGATCCTAGTGCATTTGTTTTACATAGATTTTCATAAATTGACAATATATTTCATTGATTGTTCATAACATTTCGTAATTGAGTCATTAGTTAAGTAAATTTAAGTAATTAGGATTTGATCTGAAATTAGGGTTTTTCAATTTGGGGATTTCTCCCAAAATTAGGGTTTTTGATTCCAAAATTCATTTCAACGCAATTAGTTTCGGTTAAGGCTAAAATAAGTAAAATTGAATTAACCAATCTCTGTGGGACGATATTCGGACTCAATTGATCCACTTTATTACTTGTTAACGAACCGTACACTTGCGGTAATTTAAATCGAAAGAAATATTTCGCGAACAAGTTTTTGGGTGTTCACGGGTACTGTTCACACCCGAATTTTTTATTTTTTATTTTTTGTTTATCGTTTTCTACAGTTCCCAAAAAAAAAATTGAAAAAAAAGAAAAAAAGAAAAAGGAAAAAAACAAGTGAAAAAAAAAAGAAAAAAAAAGAAAAAGGAAAAAAAAGTGAAAAAAAGGGGAAAAAAAAGAAAAAAAAGTCTTGAATTTTGAGAATTTCCTGACATTCTTTTATAGGTACATTATTTTCTCGATGAATACGGAATTTTCTATCTTGGCATCTCAGCGCTTAACAGTTCAGAAAGTGGAGGCATTCGACGCTAGGATGACTCGGGCCAACTGAACTCAGGGAGTCTTTGATCCTCTTCATTTTAGTGACACTGTTACTGTATTTTAGAATTGCATCAATAATTCTGTGTTGCTAATATTTTGATAATTTAGCCTTAATCTATTGGATTGAAATTCACGAGCCGACCCCATTGTTCACTCGTTTTACCCCACGTGACTAGACCTAGCATTTGTACCTTTGCTTTTTATTTTATTGTCATTAGTAGTATTAGCTTGCGATCGGGCTATACGTAATCCCTACGATAAAATAAAATAATAAGAATAATAACAATGGATAAATTTCAATCACTATTTTTCCTGCTAGCACTCGTTGGTTGTTGATCTCAGTAGACACTTCACCTAGCTTGTGTTACCGTGTATGCAATTGCGTAGTGGTCGCGTTACTGCCTCTAGCTCTAGTACCGTTGTCATGGACCCTTCCCACATTGAAGCTATCACCCGACAGTTGGCACAATTACAAAATCAATTAACGGCTGTCCAAACTGAGTTAGCCGCTACGCGCGAGGAGAATAGGGCCCTAACCGCTAGGGTAAACACTCTTGACTCGACCCAATACTCAACTGAGGCTGAAAATTCCGACGCTTCCATTAATAGACCTCATCGTCGTCCACAAGGTGGTCGACACCATGCTAGACATGATCGTAGGGAAGAAAATCAAGCTCGTGGACGCGAGCGGGAATATCACCGTCATGGTACACCGTCCCCCCCTCGCCACGAGGAGTGCCTCTTTCGAAATATTAAGTTAGATTTTCGAAGATTGATCTGAAGAGTGGATACCATCAATAATCGCCTAAACCTTAGCAGGGTTAGCGGATACCCCTGTTGAAGAGACAATGAATCCCAGAAAAACAACTGTGTCGGTGAAGAAAGAGCACTTCTTGACATTCGCATATAGATTAGTTGCACGAAGGGTAGAGCAAACTTGCGTGAGGTGGTCAAGGTGTTGCTCTTTAGTCTTACTATAGATGAGGATATCATCAAAGTAGACAACAAGAAACTTGCCCATAAAAGGTCGGAGAGTTTGTGTCATTACTCGCATAAAGGTACTTGGTGCATTGCTCAACCCAAAAAGCATGACTAGCCATTCATAAAGACCATCTTTCGTCTTAAACGCGGTCTTCCACTCATCCCTTGGGCGAATTCGAATTTGATGGTATCCACTCTTCAGATCAATCTTCGAAAAGATTGTGGCACCAACCATCATATCTAACATATCGTCAAGTCTAGGAATTGGAAAACGATACTTCACCGTGATCCTATTGATCGCGCGACTATCCACACACATTCGCCAAGAGCCATCCTTTTTGGGCGTCAATAGGGCGGGGACCGCACACGGGCTTAAACTCTCACGAATGAATCCCTTGTGAAGGAGATCATCCACTTGCCTTTGAAGTTCAGTGTGCTCGGTAAGATTCATCCTATAATGAGGCAAATTTGGGAGGGATGCCCCTGGAACGAAGTCTATGGCATGTTGAATATCCCTCAGTGGAGGTAGATGATCAGGAAGGTCTTCTAGAAAGACGTCTAGAAACTCTTGGAGAACCGATAGGACTTCAACAGGGTTCTCTATTACGGAGTGTGATGGGACCTCCATGACCACCAAAGCGAAGACAACTGAGTCACCAACAAGTGTACGCTCAAACTCCGTAGGACTAATGATATGCAATCCTTTTCGTTCCACACTTTTCTTCGTTTCTAGTGGGCCAACAGGTTTCGGAGGCAGTGGGTTAAGGTGAATCTTCTTTCCATTAAACACAAAGGAGCAGGAATTGGATCGACCGTAGATGGTGACATCTAGGTCAAATAACCAAGGTCGTCCCAAGATGATGTGCCCGACGTCCATTGAAATGACGTCACACCATATATGGTCCTTATACTCGAGAAACTGGATAGGGACTAAACAACGCTCCTTGACAGCTATGGAGGAGGTATCAACCCAAGAGACGTTGTATGGATGAGGGTGAGGAACAGACTTCAACCCTAGACGGGATACAGTAGCCATCGAAACTACATTAATGCAGCTACCACTATCCACTATAACTTTACAGCCCTTATTATTAATCTTGATGTAAGTGTGGAAGATGGCATGACGGCGCCAATCATCGGCATCCCTCGGCTGGGTAAGAGTACAACGGACGACACCGACCCTAGGTGTATGTGGGATAAGGGGACTAGCCTGGATACAACCCAAGAAGGTATCTTCACTATCCTCCAAGTCATCAAACTCTTCTAACTTAGGCTCATACACCTGATCCTCTAGTGGCTCGTCAACTATACCTTCACGCTCTTCCAAAACTAGGGCTCGGCTAGGACACTTAGAAGCAATGTGACCAAAACCCTTACAGTTGAAGCATTGCAAACGAGAGGACGTTCTTGAAACCTCAGAACCTCTACCTTTACTATCCGATGTAGGGGTAAGATTAGAAGGAGGAGGTCCTAGAATAGACTTAGGGGGTGGAGCGGATGCAGAAGAGGTTGCGGTGCTGGAGTCACTACGACTTCTGTACAGTGTCCTAGTCATTAACTCGTAATCCCGAATGAAAGAGTAGGCATGGTCAAGAGTGGTGACACCTCTAAGAACAAGCTCACGTCTAAGATCATCCCATAGGCCTTGCCTAAACCTACTCAAAGTCATGACTTCGTCCTCAACGACCTGACATCTCATTCGAAACTCGTCAAACTGAGCAACATATTCGGTCACAGGTCGACTGCCTTGTGTCAGTGCGTTCCATTGATCCAGTAAGTTGCCCATGTAGGATTGAAGTAAATATTTTTCTTCAAGGCGACGCTTCATTTCATTCCAACTCCCAACAGGGGGAGCATGGCGCCTTTCTAGGAGGTCCTTAACGCTTTCCCAAAACAGTTGAGCGGTGCCAGTCAATTTCAAACTGGCAAATTGTACCCTTCGATATTCAGGGACCCCATATCAGGCAAAGAAGGGATCCATATTCCTAACCCATTGTTTGAATACACTAGGATCTAGACAACCATCAAATGTAGGGGCATCCAACTTAATATTTCGAAAGAGGCGCTCCTCGTGGCGAGGGGGGACAGTGTACCATGACGGTGATATTCCCGCTCGCGCCTACGAGCTTGATTTCCTTCCCTACGATCATGTCTAGCATGGTGTCGACCACCTTGTGGACGACGATGAGGTCTATTAATGGAAGCGTCAGAATTTTCAGCCTCAGTTGAGTATTGGGTCGGGTCAAGAGTGTTTACCCTAGCGGTTAGGGCTCTATTCTCCTCGCGTGTAGTGGCTAGCTCAGTTTGGACAGCCGTTAATTGATTTTGTAATTGTGCCAACTGTCGGGTGATAGGTTCAATGTGGGAAGGGTCCATGGCAACGATACTAGAGCTAGAGGCAGTAACGTGACCACTACGCAATTGCATACACGGTAACACACAAGCTAGGTGAAGTGTCTACTGAGATCAACAACTAACGAGTACTAGCAGGGAAAATAGTGATTGAAATTTATCCATTATTATTATTATTATTTTATTTTATCGTGGGGATTACGTATAGCCCGATCGCAAGCTAATACTACTAATGCCAATAAAATAAAAAAAAGCAAAGGTACAAATGCTAGGTCTAGTCACGTGGGGTAAACAGGTGAACAATGGGGTCGGCTCGTGAATTTCAATCCAATAGATTAAGACTAAATTGTTAAAATATTAGCAACACAAAGAAGTATTGATGCAATTCTAAAATACAGTAACAGTGTCACTAAAATGAGTAGGATCAGAGACTCCCCGAGTTCAGTTGGCCCGAGTCGTCCTAGCGTCGAATGCCTCCACTTTTTGAACTGTTAAGCGCTGAGATGTCAAGATAGAAAATTCCGTATTCGTCAAGGAAATAATGTACCTATAAAAAACTTGTTCGCGAAATATTTCTTTCGATTTAAATTACCGCAAGTGTACGGTTCGTTAACAAGTAATAAAATGGATCAATTGAGTCCGAATATCGTCCCACAGAGATTGGTTAATTCAATTTTACTTATTTTAGCCTTAACCGAAACTAATTGAGTTGAAATGAATTTTGGAATCAAAAACCCTAATTTTGGGAGAAATCCCCAAATTGAAAAACCCTAATCTCAATTCAAACCCTAAATTGGGGAAAATCCCCAAATTGAAAAACCCTAATTTCAAATCAAACCCTAATTACTTAAATTTACTTAACTAATGACTCAATTACGAAATGTTATGAACAATCAATGAAATGTATTTTCAATTTATGAAAATCTATGTATAACAAATGCACTAGGATCACGAATCCCCAAATAATTATCAATTAAACCCTAATTTCACAATTTTGATAATTCAATAAGAATTTGATAAGTCAATGCTCCTAAATCTATTCAATACTCTCTCTCGAGATGTGTTGAACCTATTCTCATAAATCATCAGCCTATATCTCTATGACGGATGCAATTTTACAAGAACGCATATAATCCTTTTGTGAGCAATTAAAGATTTACATAGGGCATAGGGGTATATTTCTATCCCCTATCGGACCCTATGATGAATTATATATGTCGAGTCTAATCTAATTTTCTCAAATTCAGAATTAAACCACCAAGTTCACACAAATCAAGTGCACATTAATTGTGGAAATAAATAAGCCAATATAATCCATTCAAATATCCATCAAACTAATAATTCAAAATCATGAAATAGCAAGTTTAATTAAAATTACATGGTTCATCGATCACTTAGTTGTAAAAATCTAGCCTATCATGATAAAAATAACGAAAACTAACAAAATATGAATAAAATACATCACCGGGTTATCAAAGATTGAAGAAATCTCGTAAATCTCGCATCAATTGCTTGTTCTTGCCTTCAATTCCACCCCAAGATGAATGCTTTTGCCTCCCAAGTCGTTTGTACGGCTTCTGGACGTCTTGTTGCTATTTAAACCCGCCTAAATTAGGTTACCAAAGGAGTTGCAATCGTATAAGGAAAATGCAAAATTCGGGAAAATTTATACCTATGCGACCGCATAGGTTTAAGGAAAATGCCCTTTTTAATCCCTGGAGGTTCACTCGCGACCGCATAGGTTTTATACTATGCGGTCTCATAGTATAGCTAGCTTCTAGTTTAATTCATTTTGGTCCTCAAGTTTCATTCCTTCACTCCTTGACCTCCTCTCTTGTTCCTAGTTGCTCCAATGGTCCCTTATAACTTCCAATTGGTACTTGACTTGATCAATTGCTTGATGTGTTCATTGGGTCAACTTTCAGATAATTGCAATTTGGTCCCTGAATTTTCTCTTTGCTTCAATTTGGTCCTTTTCGGCTCTTTTCTCCTGAATTCCACTATTTCCATAGAATTTCCTACATTGCATGAATTTGACAAAAGCTAAGTAACAATTAAATCAATTTACTTGTATTTAAGTCATGTTTGTGATGTAAATAAGTGTGCAAAAACACACTTATCAATTGTTGCAGTTAATTTTTTGCCTTTTTTTTTCGATTTTTGACTTCTCGACATTTATGGAATTAACCTTCACCAATTAAGTTGTCTATTTTCTTCTCAATTTCTTTACATATCACCATTTATTGTATCCTCTATTGTTGTTATTGTTATCATTTTTCTAATTTAGGACTATATTACTAACTTATGGATATGATGCAAGTCCAAAAATTTAAGTAACGGAATTAGAACGAAACCAAACTAAACTAGAATCAAATGGTTCAATTTCGGTTTGGTTTCATACCTTAAAAAACTCCATTCAGTTTCATAATTAAAAAAAAAATCAATGATTTATATTCAGTTCGATACTTTGGAAGTAAAACCAAAAAGAATCATGTCCACCAATAGATGTTCTTGTATTTTTATACGGAACAAAGAAAATAAAGAAATAAATTTAAATAAAAATAAAACAAAATAAATTATAATAGGCATGTTAGCCCAGCCCAAAAGTGGCCCAAAACGTTATTTTTTGAAAAAAAAAAAAATGAAAAATTGCAACTGAGATACCAAACCTTTTGTTTATTAGCAGACTTTGTCCAAACCTTTAGTTTGTGCCACCGTGAGTATCAACCCTTTAAAAAATGTGCAGCTTAAGTCCGAAATGATGATTTCCGTTAGTTTGACTATCAAAATCGTCAGTTGACTCCCAAAATAAATAAATTTATTATTTTCCTCAAATAAGGTCGGGGCATTTTTGGATAAAACACATTTTTCCTAATAAATCAAAAATTAAAAAAAAAACAAAAAATAAAGCTACAACCCATCTTCTTCCCTAAAATCAAAATCACTCCACCCAACCGCCAAAGTCACCGTCGACAACCACCAATATCCACCCAAAACCACCACCACTAGAAGACAACGAAGTATACATGGGTGTGTTAGCTGGGCATGAACATACAACGAAGTATACATGGGCGTGAACATACAACCAAAACCTCTATTAACACCACTTTCTGCTACATGGGTGTGTTACCTCTTAAATTGGTTGAACAACGAAGTATACAAATATGGAAGTGCTCCTCTCTTCAAATCAATATCCCAATACAAAATAAAACAAATCTCACAAGCATATAGTACTACAAGAATAGCAACTTTTAGTAAGTATTTGCTAGTACAAAATTGATTTTTTAAAGTGCCGCTATTCCTCAACAGATGCGGCTTCAGGGCTACCCTCCTCACTAGATTCTTTGACTTCTGCTTCTTCTAATGGCTCGACAGTCTTGAATTCACCTGGATAATTGGTGTGGTGGTGGATGGCGATGGCGAACGATCGTCGGGTTGTGGCGGCGGCGATGACTTTAGGGCAGGGAAGAAAGGGTAGGTTTAGGTGCTTTTAATCTTCTTCTTTTTTAATAGTTTATTGTTAAATTATTAATACATAGCAAATTATATCAAATATTTATTTAAGTTACAATTTTACCCTTGTCTTACTTGGTCAAAATTATTATATTTTTAATTTTTGAGGTCAACTGACGGTTTTGGTAGTCAAACTAACGAAAATCGTCATTTCGGACTTGAGCTGCATATTTTTTAAAAGTTTGGTACTCACGGTGGCACAAACTAAAGGTTTGGACAAAGTCTGCTAATAAACAAAAGGTTTGGTACCTCGGCTGTAATTTTTTCCAAATAAAAAATAAAAAAAATCATCGTTCTATGTCACACCTGTCGTTCCCTTCAGTTGCTACGACGGACCACTGCCACCGATGCTTAAATAGGTAAGTGGGTTTTGTATTAACATTTTTGTGTTTACATATATTGAACTGTTTGTTAATTTTTCAGTTTCGCTGCAGTTAACTTGGTAACTGCACTTTTGGCGAGTATCATTCATGCTATTTAAATGGAATTGGGAGCTTGTTTTAGGGGTTTGAATTTCAATCAGACGACAATGAAATGCACCCCTGCACACCAACATTTGATTAAATTTTGGCATCTTTGTCATAATTATGCTCCAAGCGCTTCTTTTGACGCTCGCAGAAGTTGCTATTGTAGGGCCACCATTAAAGAGAAGAAGAGCAGTATTGAAGCTATAGCAAAGATAAAAACTTTTTTAATTTAATTTTGCATTACCATAATATGTATAATTTGATTTCATAAGTAATGTTATTTTGGCAATATTTTAGTTATTTTTTGTTAGAAAATAATGTATTTGATATGTTCAGTGAGATAGATTATAAAACTATGGAATTTTTTATGTTAACAGGGGGCCTTTTCCTTGAGCGTGATATCCTTGTACTATAAATGATCTAACATGGAAATACTTATAGGAATTTGTTCAAATAATTAACCAAAAATTGGAAAATGAAAAGGTGTGTAAAAGTGAAAAATGAAAAGGTGTGACTGCATGTCAATTTCGACCAAATAGTTGGACATGATCTGATGATCAAATTATAAAAGTAAATAGACCAACTTATTTTACTCATCGATTAGATCGTCGTGGTATGTTTGGAATCTCAAAACCAATTTCGAATGAATGAAAAATTGCAGACCAAAGTTGGAAGAAATGAAGTGTTGCAACTTTTCGAAAGGATGCATGTTTTGGCCAAGTGTTGCAACTTTTCAAAAGGATGCATGTTTTGGCCCACACTACTTCATTTGTACCCTTTCCACATCTATAAATAGGACCCGTTTTGGGTACACCAATTGCATTAAGCATTTATTCTCCTCTTGTAATTCTTTCCTTTCTAATTCCATAGGATTTTCAGGCATTTCCTTTGTAGAGGGGAAATTCTACCAAAAGTTTTCTTGTGGTTTGAAGTGCTACTACTACAAGTTGTGAATCCATTGTATCTTGGGAAACAAGTGTCATTCACCATGACCACCGTAGCGAGGCAATTTGTCTTAAGGAAAGAGATAACGTCTCGTCTTGGATTATTCTCTATTTCTACTCTTTCTTAGTCCTTGTTTTGCGTAATCATTATACCGAAACTCTGTCCAAATTTTCATTCATATAAATTGTGTTTTGATCAAACTCTTGCGGGTTAAAACTGGTTAAACAGATATATCAAAAATCAACCCTTACATAGCCCTTTTTATAAGTTGTCTTCAATAAATTTAAAACAATTTTTTGTGTCTTTGTGGTTGGTTGTGGATAACCATTACTTTGGTTGAATAGTGCTTTGTGTACTATTCCTCCACCGATATTATCATCATTTTTTGTTGAACTTCTATTGGTGTAACAGAAATGACTACTATCGGGACTTCGTCAGGCCAAAATGATTCCAATAATGTGGTACCACCTGTGGCCATACCGTTGCATAATACTACTATCCCACATGGGAAAAAGTCGAAAAATTTTGCAGGAGTAAACTTCAAGAGGTGACAACAAAAGATATTTTATCTCACCACTCTTAATTTAGCTAAATTTCTAAAGAAAACTGCACCGGTTGTACAAGAAGGGGAAAATAATTGTGAATCGATTATTACCTTGGATGCATGGAAACACTCGTACTTCCTATGCAAGAACTATATCCTAAACGGATTTGATAATACACTATATGGGGTGTATAGTTTAAAGGAATCAGTCGAGGAACTATGGGATTCTTTAGAGACAAAGTACAAGACCGAGGATGTCGAAACAAAGAAGTTCATTGTCGATAAATTTTTGGATTACTAGATGATGGATTCCAAAATCGTGATTAGCCAAGTGCAAGAGATTCAAGTCTTGTTGCACGACATCTATGCCAAGAAAATGGAATTGAGTGAATCATTCCAAATGGCTGCCATTATTGAAAAACTCTCTCTTATGTAGAGAGATTTAAAAAATTACCTCAAGCACAAACGCAAGGAAATGAACTTGGAAGAATTGATTGTGCGCTTGAGGATTGAAGAGAACAATCGAAAAATCAAACGAAAGCCGGTTGATCAAGATGGTGCAAATTTTGTTGAAATAGAACCAAAGGCAACAAACAAGAAACAAAAGGCTCCTAATCATGCACCGCGGAGAGAAAATTCCAAGAAGGCTAAGAAGTTCAAAGGGAATTATTACAACTGTGGCAATGTTGGACATCATTCAAGTGCCAAAGAAGAATGTTCAAGCCCACATGGTTGAAAATAACACTCTATTCGATGGACTTCAAGAAATGAGTTTATCTGCAGTAGTATCCGAATGCAACATGATTAAAAATACTAGAGAATGGTGGATTGAAACCGACGCTACCCGTCATGTGTGTGCGGACAAGGCGATGTTCTCCAACTATCAAGAATTGAATGGGGAACAACTATACATGGAAAATTCTACAAATTCCAAAGTTGAAGGATAAGGTAAAGTCACTTTGAAGATGACATCCAGGAAAGAACTCCTCCTCAACAATGTCCTTCATGTACTGGATATATGAAAGAATTTAGTGTCTAGATCTCTACTTAGTAATAATGATTTTAAACTTGTATTTGTATCCGATAAATTTGTGTTGTCTAAAAATGAGATGTATGTAGGGAAATGATACATGTGTGATGGAATGTTCAAGTTGAACGTTCTTACAATTGTACCGAAGCAAGTCATTATGAATAAAACTATAAATTTCGTTTACTTGCTTAAGCCTTCATGTTTTTCGCATGCTTGAGCCTTCATGTTTGTCGCATAGTCAATTAGGACATGTGAATTACAAATCGTTGCGCAAACTAATAAATCAAAGTTTAATTCCGCCGCATAGAATCAATCCTAATCATAAATGTGAAATATGTGTTGAAGAAAAATTGGCTAAAACACCGTTCCATTCAATACAAAGGAACACAATCCCTCTTGAATTGATCCATAGCGATATATGCGATCTAAAATTTGTACAAACTCGAGGTGATAAGAAATATTTTGTGACATTTATTTATGATTGTACAAAATTTTGCTATGTCTTTCTTTTGAGAAGTAAAGACGAAGCCTTAGATGCATTCAAAATCTATAAGACTGAAGTTGAAACACAACTTGAAAAATGAATAAAGAATATTCGTAGTAATAGAGGAGTTGAATATGGGGCACCGTTTCAAGACTTTTGTTCTGAACATGGAATTGTTCATCAAACAACGGCACCTTACTCTCCTCAATTAAATAGTTTTGCAGAACGCAAAAATTGACCACTTAAAGAAATGATAAATGCTATGTTAATAAGTTTGGGTTTACCACATAACATGTGGGGGGAAGCTATTTTAATGGCAAATAGTCTTCTTAATAAAATACCTCTTAAGAAAATGAAAGAAACACCATATGAACTATTGAAAGGCCATCATCCATCCTACCAATACCTGAAAGTGTGGGGGCGTTTGGCTAACGTTGAGGTACCTAAGCCTAAACAAGTTAAAATCGGTCCTAAAACGATAGGTTGTATATTTATTGGATACGCCAATAATAGTAGTGCATATCGATCTCTTGTACACAAATTTGAAATACAAGACGTATACGAAGTAACCATAATTGAATCAAGGAATGCGACATTCTTTGAAAATATTTTTCCTTGCAAAGATAAGGAAAATACGAGTTCTAATAAGAGAACATATGAAACTACCAATGGAACTTCAAATGAGGAAGAACAAAGGCGTAGTAAAAGGGCTAGGATTATCAAGACGTTTGGCCCATATTTTCTAACCTATATAGTAGAGGATGATCCAAAAACTTTCGATGAAGCAATGTCTACACCGGAAGCATCGCATTGAAAAGAAGCTATCAATAATGAGATATATTTTATAATGCAAAATCATACATGGGAGTTGGTTGATTTACCTCTCGGTAACAAGCCTTTAGAATGTAAATGGATATTCAAAAAGAAACTAAAACCTGACAAATCCATTGATAAATATAAGGCTAGATTGATTGCTAAAGGATATAGGCAAAAAGAAGGACTTGACTTCTTTGATACTTACTTACCCGTGACTAGAATCACGTTGATAAGGTTGTTAATTGTAATTGTGGCAGTATACAATCTTGAGATTCATCAAATGAATGTAAAAACAACATTCCTAAACGGTGAGTTAGAAGAGGAGATTTACATGGAACAACCTGAAGGGTTCGTTTCTCCTAACCAAAAATACAAAGTGTGTAAACTTGTTAAGTCCTTGTTTATTAAAACAGGCTCCTAAACAATGGCAACAAAAGTTTGACAAAACAATGTTGTCAAATGAATTCAAGATCAACGAATGTGACAAATGTGTATTTATTAAACATACATCGAACGCCTATGTAATTATATGTCTATATGTGGATGACATGTTAATAATGGGCAATAGTCATGAAATGTTGCTTAACACTAGAAAGATGCTAACAAAACATTTCGATATGAAAGATATGGGTATGGCAGGATTAACATCTCTAGAACGCAGGATGGAATTGTACTTTCACAATCTCACTACATAGAAAAAGTACTTAAAAAATTTGACGTGTTTGAGAAAAGTTTTGCGATAACTCCTCTTGATCCGAGTATGCACTTAGTCAAGAATACAAGAGAAAGCAAATCACAACTAAAGTATTCACAAATAATTGGCAGTCTTATGTATATTACAAACTGCATTCGATCGGATATTGCTTTTGCTGTGAATAAACTTAGTAGATTTACAAGTAATCCAAACCGTGATCATTTAAAGTCTTTGACAAGGGTTCTAAGGTACTTGAAGTATATCTTAACCTATGGATTACACTTCACAAAATATCATGCGGTACCAGAAGGATATTGTGATGCGAATTCGATATCCGATATGAAGAATTCCAAGTCCACTAGTGGTTATGTATTCACCATTGGTGGAGCTGCTGCATCATGGAAATCAACAAAGCAAATGTACATAGCTCGATCAACGATGAAATTGAGTTTATTGCTTTGGACAAAGTTGGAGAAGAAGCAGAATGGCTTCGAAATTTCTTAGAAGATGTTCCATGTTGTCCCAAGTCAGTACTTGCGATAAGTATACATTGTGATAATCAATCAGCAATTGGAAGGGCTCGAAGCAACATGTATAATGGTAAGTCTAGACATATTCATCGTAGACACAACACCATTAAGTAACTAATCTCAAATGACGTTATCTCCATAGATTATGTGAAATCAAAGGTGAATATTGCGGATCCATTTACGAAAAGTTTGTCTAGAGATCAAGTCCTTTACCTATCGAGAGGAATGGAATTAAAGCCTACTATGTAAGAGTTTTTGCAATGGTAACCCTACCTTATTGACTGAAGATCCCAAGATCTTAGTTCAAAGGGACAACTAAATTGTAATAATTTCATGAAGCACTTAGGAAATTAGAATTTCTAACTCATTTCTATGATACTAAAGTGCTTTCTGCAGAGTGGATAGAGACTAAGATTATTTTTTAATGATTCTTATATCTTGATTAAGTCAAGTGGAGTAGGGCAGAATACTCTTATTAGGAAGTCACCTATGTAAGTGTGAAGTGGGGCCGCTTCGATAAGAATTGTTTAAGGTTTGAATTCTCTAAACATATATGAAACCAAGAAGGGTTTAGGGCCAAAATGAACCAAGTCATGAGAACTAAGTACAGAATAGAGAAGATATCTGTGTGAGTATTGTTATCTTGACTTACACGAAAGGCTGAATGTTCAAGACCTATGGTTCACCAATTAGCCGAGTAAGTCCGATAGTATTTCACTAAGGGAGGTTCAAAGCCAGAAGCCACCATCTCTGATGCAGTATTTTTCCGCACCCTCTCTACATTGCATCATATCATCGCATTTGCATATGCATATCTAAATTTTCATTCATATGGGGGATTGTAGGAATTGGTTCAAATAATTAACCAAAAATTGAAAAATGAAAAGGTGTGTAAAAGTGGAAAATGAAAAGGTATGACTACATTTCAGCTTCGATCAAATATTCGGACTTAATCTGATGGTCAACTTTCAAAAGTAAATAGACCAACTTATTCTACTTGTCGAGTAGATCGCGTGGCGCATTTGGAATCTCGAAACCAATTTCGAATGAATGAGAAATTGTGGACCAAAGTTGGAATAAATGAAGTGTTGCAACTTTTCGAAAGGATACAGGTTTTGGCCAAGTGTTGCAAATTTTTGAAATGATGCATGTTTTGGCCCACACTACTTGATTTGCACCCTTTCCACATTTATAAATAGGACCCTTTTTGGTACACCAATTGCATTGAGCATTCATTCTCCTCTTGCAATTCTTTCATTTCTAATTCCATAGCATTTTTGTGCATATCATTTGTAGAGGGAAAATTCTGTCAAAAGTTCGTCGGTTTCTTGTGGTTTGAAATACTACTACCACAAGTTGTGAATCCATTGTATCTTAGGAGATAAGTGTCATTCACCGTGAGCACCGTAGCAGGACTTATTCTCTATTTCTACTCCTTCTTAATCCTTGTTTTGCATAATCGTTATACCGAAACTCTGTCCAAATTTTTATTCATATAAATTGGGTTTTTGTCACGCTCTTGCGAATTAAAACTGGTCAAACAAATATATCAAAAATCAACCCTTACAAAGCCCTTTTTATAAGTTGTCTCCAATAGTGCTTATCATTCTTGTTCAGTTTTTATGAAATTGAGATGAGATGTGTGAAATCGACAGGGTACGGATGATGTAATTTGGCTAATGAAATGAAGAAAACAATCTCTTCCCATTAATTTTTCTACACAAGTACGCATGATGCCATAGATATTGCTCAAAGCCGGCTTTGAGAACTTTGAGTCCTAAGCGACTAATTAATATGGGGCCCTTGAACGTAATTATTTTTACATGTATACCTACAAAAAGAGAGAGAAAATACGTCAAATGATTGAAACATATAAAGATGACAACAATATGTATAACAGGCTCATAGTTGTCACAAGCGACAACAATTTAAAGAGGGCATGCTGCTTGGCAGAACACGAGAAAGGATTAGTAAGGGAAAAAAGACAAGGACAAACTACATCCTGTTAATAGTTTAACTCTACAAGAGAATTTGCAGTCCAATGCCAACGTATAATTTAAAACTAGATTAGTCAAAGCAACTAACAGAGAGCAAAATACTCTTTACAAATCATAATACTATCTCGACTAGCACATAACTAAAATTAGTATAAGCACAAATAGTGATGAAAGAGCATAATTAGTGGTAAAACGGAACAATAAATTTCACAAAGTGGGATATGTAACAAAAAATTATCCCAAATGATAATTAATCAAAATCAATCCACACACTAAATACAAGGCATTCTTAAATTATCCAATCAATTAGACCCCGATCCAACACCTACACTTTCTTTTGCTCACTTCATAACTATTTAGAATAGTTTTGGATTATTCTCAAGAACTCATCCTATTATTTTTCCCTCTATTCAATAGCAATTATAAAGAAGACAAGAATCAAGATTTCTAATGATTTTAGCACTAGCAGAAACCCATAATCTGTGTATCGCGGAAGAAAAAACGAGCAGTTTTTAGG
Organism: Olea europaea var. sylvestris; assembly: GCF_002742605.1. NCBI lineage: Eukaryota > Viridiplantae > Streptophyta > Magnoliopsida > Lamiales > Oleaceae > Olea > Olea europaea. Next base: position 108,110 of record NW_019266741.1, read on the forward strand.
GGGATTTTTATTATTTTTAAATGGATTAACCGCAAAAATTTAAATACCCAAATTAGAAAACACAGAACATCTATTTGAGTTTGTTGATTGCACAAATCAATATTCTAAGCAAACTATTGAAGAAAATGGTGAAGCAACAAACCTCCACCGGTGGTGATATTGGTCGGCAAAACTAGAGAGAATAGGCTCAATAAATCAAAGCTTCTTTTCCTCTATTCATGTGAATGGATGTTATTTTTTTTATGAGGTCCCCCAAAAATTTGAGGCCCTAGGCCTTGGCCTAGTTGGCCTTTAGTCAGGGCCGGTCGTAATATTGCTAAATGGGACTGATGTTATACTTTGTCATGCATTCTAACGTACGCGTGATGGCATAGTTATTAAAAGGTTAAACCCTAATATTAAGGGTCCCCCACCATCCCTGCCCTGGAGTATCGTGAGGGAGGTAAATCGCAGGTTATGCCTCCAAGGGTACAGGATGGAAGGCTGCTTGTACACTTGCACTTACCCAAGAGCCAAATCCATATTTCAGGATTCGAACCCTTGACGCAGCAGCCTCAAGTAAAGCTGGATTTCTCCACCCTCCCCTTTTACCACTTGGAGATGTGCCCTGGGGGCGCATGATGGCATAGATATTGCTAAATGGGACGGATGTTATACTTTGTCATGCATTCTAACCTTTAGTGTAGCAAGCACTGGAATTAATGACAGTAAACTGATTAACGAGTGCGGTTTTAAGTTGGACGCATTGATCATAATAACTTTGTCCATGTTGGACTCATAATGCAAGTGTAAACGCGTAATTTAAGAATCATTTCTTTGTAAATCTAGAACATCTTTTGCTAATATGACTGCATTGGTGTACTGTGTTCTCTCTTTTATCAGGAACTCCATGCATTGAATTATTTCTTTTGTTAGCTAATGACAAGGTACTGAGAAAGTATTTTAATATACCAACCCCCAATTTCTGATTCTTGAGAGTTTTTATCTTTTCATGTCAAGGTTTATTTGCCAAATATTTTTAAAATAGTACTATGTTTTTCAGGTATAGGCAATTTCAACTGATTTTTCTCGGGATGTGGAGCCCTCAAGTTTAACAGTTGCGCTATGTGTAAAATCGGGATTGACAACTCCAGTTGACAATTAGACACATTGGAGGGGGGCCACGTTGAATAAAAAAATCGTGAGTCCCCCCTCCTATGAGTAAATTGTCAATTGGGATTGTCAACCCTTATTGTACAAAAAAATAATTCAAAGTTTAACTGCCCTATGTCCATTGGATGGTCGTTATTGGGCTAAAGTGAAGGAATTGTCTCCATTTATGAGTGAGTTTGGCCTTATTAGGTTTCGAGTTTTAGTCGAGGTATAGTTCTAATCCAAAATCTTTTGTTCAACTTAATTTTGTTCTTTTACTATATTATATTTCAATAACTGTAATGTAACAACTTATTGAATAGCTACAAATGCATGGTAGAAGATTACATATTTTTTAAGAAATATGTGACCTCCTGAGATGTTAGCAAAGACGACAACTGACGGTCAACAGGACATTCACGTCAGTGACAGTTAATAAGTTAATTTTTTATTTTCCTATCCATTGTCAAGAAATGGTGGAGAGGATATCTATCATTTTTAGATATTAAACTTTTCGAATATATGACATTTGAATTTAGTTAAGATAAATATTTGAAATTTTAAAAGTTTACTTCTTAGATTAATTTTTAAATAAATAAAAGTATAAATAAATTTTGTCAACGTATTGATCTGATTTGAGTTTATTATTTAAGTAGAAATATTTAGTGGTTCCAATATAAATCATTCAATAAGCTAATGGGGGAAAAAAGCTGTGGCTGGATGTCATTGTAAGTACTTTAATAAATATTACCACATAGTCAAATTTATTATCTAATAATTTTAGTAACATGAAATTTTCTAGAATAAACAATATTTTAAAACATGAAATTTATTATTTACTTTTATTATTAAACATGAAATTTTCTAGAATAATTTTTTTAAAAAAATAAATTGTTTTCATTATTTATCTATCTTTAATCGCACTCCGTCGCATCTACCCCCAACTCCCAAAGAATGATAAATAAATAAAAATCATTGAATGTATTCTGAATGTATTATTTTCTTCATTGACGTCTATCCTTTTTCCTCACTATCCCTTGTAGGAATTGATTCAAATAATTAACCAAAAATTGGAAAATGAAAAGGTGTATAAAAGTGGAAAATGAAAAGGTGTGACTTCGTGTCAAATTCGACCAAATATTCGGATTTGATCCGATGGTCAAATTATAAAAGTAAATAAACCAGCTTATTTTACTCGTCGAGTAGATCGTCGTGGGATATTTGAAATCTCGAAACCAATTCCAGATGAATGAGAAATTACGGACCAAAGTTGGAAGAAATAAAATGTTGCAACTTTTCGAAAGGATGCAAGTTTTGGCCAAGTGTTGCAACTTTTTGAAAGGATACATGTTTTAGCCCACACTACTTCATTTGCACATTTACTACATCTATAAATAAAACCCTGTGGATATGATTTTGGATACACCAATTGCATTGAGCATTCATTCTCCTCTTACAATTCTCTCATTTATAATTCCATAGCATTTTCATGTATTTCCTTGGTAGAGAGGGAATTCCGTTCGAGTTCGTTGGTCGAAGCCATTTGGAGTGCTCCTATGATTTAACGTGGTCGTTGTATCTTGGGAGATGATTGTCGAAAAACCGTTAGCACCGATGCGGGGCAAATTCATCTTAAGGACCAAGTGTCAAACAGTTGCCTCGACCAAAAATTCATCATTTGCATCTTTCTTCCTTCATTTTCTGATTTCTCTTAATTATGATTTAATTTCAGAAACTGATTAACATTATTTACATGTTTGTTCTGCGAGATTTGATTCTAAGAATAACTTACTTTCGTTCAAGAATCGAAAAAGATGAATCCATATTCATGCATTCGGATTCGGTAACTATTATTGTTTTACTTCTCAAATTTTATTTTGGTAAGTCGAAATTATGTTTCGATTTTACGCAAATAAACGGTATGCTTTATGAATATAATATACACATAATCGGTGTATTCCCCAATAATCTTAAGATGAAATTTCTTATGCATATTATATTTTATTTACAATCGAAATCAAGATACTGCATGAATAAAATCATAAGGCAGAATTTTGACGTATCATGATTCTGGTAAATGTAGTCTATTACAACATTTTAATTAGAGAAATTCATGTGTAATGAATCTGTATATTATAACAGAAACGATAGTGATTCTATAATTTGGAATCATTCATTTATATGTTGAATTCATTACAATTTATTTCAATTTGATTTGTGGACAAACAATCTGATATTATTAAATCATGTACCATATAATGTAGATTCTAGTTTTGACACATTAGAAAAAATTCTAATATTCAGAGATTAGAGTGGAAAATCTCAAATTGGTGCACCAGATTATATGATGATTAGTTATGAAATTCATAATACATATGATATTCATGAACCGGTGTATACATGTTTGTGTATTGTATTTGTTGGTAGTCTTATCTATGAGTTTTATTTGTTGGCACTCTTTTAATCCAAAGTGCATCTATATTAAAAGATAATTTGTGTCAGAAGTTGCCTAAAGAATTTTGATTGGGAAGGTTGGTAAAATCTTGTTAACTGTTTGTAAACAAATAATATGCATGCTCTATGGAGAAATGTATCTTTCCAAATTAAAAACAGTTTTTAATTTTTGAAATGGTGTGACCCGTTTGAATTGTGTAGCATGAAATATCTGTCCAGATAGTATATAAATGTAAACTAATTTGTAAAGTCATTGCACATGGACATTGTGAATTTTATATGCTAACCATTGCTTTCTTTCATGTTTAAATTGCCTCAATTCAAAGTTATCAAGAAATAAATTTACTAAACTTGCAAAAGATGCACGTTGGGATAATTTTAATTGTTCAAAGCATGTTGGCTTTGGCTTTGGCTTTGGCTTTGGCTTTGTCAAAATCTAGTAATGCTGAAATTTATAGTTTGTGCAGAATTCCTTACTTTTAGTTTATACGTATGTCATCCCAATAACTTTTGTTCTCTCACTATGGCAAATCATTATGCGTTTGAATATATTACTTGCATGAGAAGGTATATTTTAACTGATAAATATGCCCATAACAGTAATGGCATGAGTATGCATTTATTTTAAGTAGGCAACTTTGTTGGGTATTTATATGATAATCATGTGAAGTGGATTAGTGTATTCATTTGATAAATCCATACAAGCGTTTGGATTTTGGATAGACCTTTTTTGTTAAAATTGTCTAGTTGGTTAAATTTTCATATCTTGTTGAAATTAAACTAACTTTGATTAATGTTGATAGTCTCATTTAATTCTATGGAATTAAGTGGGATGATTTTGAAAGCCCAAGAACAACTAACCAAGAGGGGGGTGAATTGGTTATTTGATACTTTTTTGAAAATAAATTCAAATATAGGCAAATAATGATAAATAAACAAGATAACACAAAAATAATAAAAGGAAGGGAAAAGTGAGTGCAAACGATGTAATAAGGAGGTTCGATCCAATTACGATCTACGTCCCCCGTTACCAAGCTCTCCGTCACGAACAAGGCCTTTTTCACTATCTTTGATTGACTTGTGGTGCAATCCAACCCTTACAATGCTTCTAATGACTTACAACTAAGGAGCACCGATCCTTTTACACGTTAAACTTTTCGGGACCTCAACACGACCCACAATTCAATAAACAAGAGAATCAAGGTTACACTTGAAAAGCTTCTCTCTTAACAAATGATATAAATACAACGAAGTATTAAGAGAGAAGTAGGCACAACACCTCGATAAATCACAATGAATATAGCTCAAGTATTGTGCGAAAGACTTTTATCAAGATATATGATTTTTACAAAGTTACTTACTCAAAACCTTTTTCAACAAAAATATTTTGACCTCTTAAAAATTGAGAAATAAGGTAGATGAGATTAATAAGTAGCTTTCTTTAATGCTCTAAAATTCACACTTTAAGAAGGTAAAAAGAAAGGTATTTATAGCCATCAATCGGGAGATCCGGACACGTGATTCGGACGTCCTCTTAGTATCCGGACGTGTAACTAGCCGTTTGTCAAACGGTTAAAAAATTTGACCGTTGGACATCTCATTCAGACGTTCGGAAGACACCATCCAGACGTCCGGATGGTTTTATTTAATTTTTTCATTTCTTGAAGAAAGTTTCTTAAAAAATATTTTTAACGATTTTGTTATATACTTTTTATAGATAAGTAATGTCATAAAGGTTTGATTGTGAAAATTGAATTACTTATCTTTTTGAAAAATAATTTTTATGCAAGTAAGGTTTGTTATGATAATTCTCGTGCATGAAGGTTGTTTGAGCTATGATCGATGCGAAATATTAAAGTGTTTTACCTTTATACTTGAGTATACAAATGCATCTATAGCTAATGTCTTCAATTTCTTCATCCAATGCAATTTGGTGTGTGAGAGCTCGATTTTCATTTCCTTGTTCGTAAATCTTGTGTGTATATCGTTTTGTACCAAGGTTGCATGATTCTCGAACTAAATCTTTTCGTGTCATAAATTTGCAATAATCACTGTCAATCACTTAAATTCAATTTGTTAGAATCAAACACAATTTGTTTGTAATAATCAAAATAAGAATTCAACCATTAGGTCAACAATTTCCCCCTTTTTGATTATGACAAACAAGATCATTTTTGCAAAATAAATATTGAACAAATTGAATTAGCATTAAATAATCAGGAGCATGATTTGTATATTGCAAGTAATATTTCCACTGTCAATATGCATATATCTTTTTATAACATTCCCCCCTTACTATATTGCATAATCATTTGCTCATTTTCTTCCCCCTTTTGGCATAAGCAAAAAGATTGAACAAGTCAAAAGCATGAAGGAAAAACTTAGGAAGTTAACCATTCAAAAGATAAAAATAGCAATAGATAACGGCTAACATGATAATAATAGTAGACAAGAAAGTAAACTAAGGGGCCGGAGGTGGGGCTGGAGGAGGAAACCTAGCATAAAAGTCAGTGAAAAATGCAGCTTGCTGAGCCTGCATATCAGCCTGTCGCTGATACATCTCAATCTGTCGCTGCTGCTGCTGCATCTCGAGCTGTCGGTCCTGGATAGATATTTGCTGAGCCTACATCTGGAGAAGTAGACTGCCCATGTTGTCGACCGATGAGGTAAGAGAATCAAACCTCCCATGGAGAAGATTATAGTGCTCCTCAGTAACTGTGGAACGCTCACGAGTAGGAGGCACACTTGAGCCTGGAATGTCAGATGCTGGAGCAGGAACTTCAGGTACTTCATCGTCTGATTCGGCCTCATCTTCAAACGGGAGAGTGGATGGACCGGAGCTAGAATCGAACCCCTTCGTATGAGCTATCCATTGCCCGTGTTCCTTTACTATCTTCATTCGTTTTAAGGTTTGAATGTTAATAGTATCGGTAGGGCGTAATTTTATAAAATCTTCACCGTCCAATGAAACGTTAAAGTGTTTAAAGATTTTTGTGAGAAACATCCCGTAAGGTAAAGCTTTAGTGTGTCTTGATACGTGCACAAGTTTCATAAGACCAAGTGCAATAGTGGGAAAATCAAGTTTACGCCCAACTAAAAGAGAGTCCAAAATAAAGAGATCGAAGTGATTAACTTCGTTCCGATGACCTTTGCGGGGAAAAATAACATGTGCAATTATATTTTGTAAAACTTTGCAAGGAAGAGTTAATTGATATGCACTTAGTTTTGTGATATTTTCAAAAACTTTCCCTGTGACTCGACGACATGCATCGGAAGGATCGTAACCATCCACCGTCGGGGGAGACTTATGTAAAAATACTTCCAAATCACAAGGTTCAATATTAAGAATAGTACGAATTAGGGCTTTTGAAATTATAAAGCGAACATTGTTAACAAAGCATGTGATCTTGTCGGAACGTGGTGAAAAGTGCATTTTTTGATAAAATTCTTTCATTAGACGTGGCTAAGCATGTTCTTCCATTGTAGCTACGTTTATCCATCCCATTCGTTCAAAACATTCCTCAATATGAAATGTGGGAGCTTCAATAGTAAAATCCATAAAATCAACATTCTTACCGATTAAAATGGGCGATTTTTCAAAAGGGTTCGGTTGCACCTCCGGCTCCGAATCCATTTCATGGTCCGATGGTGAAGGAGGTCTTTGCACACTTTTTCTTTCCCGTATTCCACGACCCGAACCCGACATACTAGAGAAATGGGTGAGATTTCCACAATTTTAGAAAAAATCACAAAATCCCTAAACGAGTGATTTCTAGGGCACGCTCAAAAGGGTGATTTTGCTATGAAAAATCAAGCTATTAGTGGAGGAGAGTAATGGTATATGAAATGCCTGAGTTGTTGTGTGGAATTTGCAAGAAAAATTTCAGAATCGAAGATGAATTCGCGATGAGAGACAAAGGGGATTTTGGAAGGTAAATATTCGATTTTTGGGTGGAAAGTGGTGCTTAATCGGTCGGTTTTGTCAAGTAATAGATGAAGTGAACAATATTTGAATAACAATGGTGCAGAGAGGTGGATTTATAGAAGAAACGGCGAAGAAGATGGAGAGAAATGGAAGATGAAAGAGATGGAAGCGTGGTTTTAAAATCTGAATTGCGATGTTCCGGACGTCCGAATGACAAAAATTTGAAATTTTGTGAAACTCTCTGTCAATCCGAACAGTATAGTCCGGACAAGTTTGGCTCGTCCAGATTTTTTTTTTTTTAAATAATGGTTTTGAGAAAATAAAATGAAAATCATGCAAGAGAAATTTTAAAACGTTCTATCACTGAATTTATTTCATTTTCTTCAAGAATTCCTAAACCTCTTCAAATGTAGGAAAAACGGTCATGCGCGAGAGGTTTTGTAAGAATATCAGCCAATTAGTCTTCGGTCTTTATGAATTCTAATTCAATATCTCCTTTTTGAGTATGATCACGAAGAAAATAATGTCGAATCTCGATATGCTTAGTTCGTGAATGTAAAACGGGATTTTTAGATAAATTTATAGCACTAGTATTGTCACATAGAATGGGTATACGATCGTATGTCAAATGATAATCACATAAAATTTGTTTCATCCAAAGTATTTATGCACAGCAACTAGCGGCCGAGATATATTCGGCCTCGGCGGTGGATAGTGCAACGGAATTTTGTTTCTTACTAGACCAAGACACGAGTGCAAAGCCTAGAAAGTGACAATTTCCGCTAGTGCTTTTACGATCAACATGACATCCAGCCCAATCGGCATCCGAATAATTAATTAAGTCAATATGAGTGCCTTTTGGATACCAAAGTCCTAAAGTTCTCGTACCACTTAGATAAC